>NW_027444574.1:0-20703 GCF_048569485.1 Anomaloglossus baeobatrachus | reverse complement strand
ACAGGATTGAACCTCTCTACTTACCAGTAGAAGTGCGCCTTGTGATCTCCGCCGGCGGTGTCCGGACGAAAATTTTGAAGCGCCGCCATCTTGGCGCGAAAATCTCCCGCTCGAGCATCTTCTCCGAGCAGGGAAGGTGCGAAAACGAAGCCCCGCCCCCAACAAACGGAAGTACTGAAGAGAACCAAGGGGGGCGGGTGTGTGTCTGCCTAATGTAGCCGAGGCTATAAAAGCGGGGACGCCAGGACTCTGCAAACAATTGGTTCCTGGAACACTGCCACGCACGATGTCCCGTCCATCCGGCACCACGGAAATCCCCGAGCCCACGCCAGGAACAGCGGCGTGGGTGGAAGCCCGGACCGCACAGATGTGCTGCCGCCTTCAAGCCCAGGTCCGGTTCTTGATGGAGCGCTGGGTGGCCGAGATGGAGGAAGTGGCGGCGGCCGTGCGGAGACGCGAAGTGGAAGCAGAGTTGGAGGAGCGGGTAAGCGACCCACGCCCCTGTGTCCAAGAGGACCGGCCGCTGTGGCTGAGGGGCCCGGCCTGCGCCCGCTCACCCTCCTGCCTTCCCTGCCATCCGTACCGGTTGCTGTTGCCCCTCCGCTCGGTCCGCTACCCCCCAACACCGGTAGCGGAACCCAACCCGTCCGCCCTAGAGGACCGGCCTGGGGGCGTTGTTCGGGAATGGGCTGTGTCCCTCCCGCTACCATGGAAGGCCCCGCGGGAAGTAGCCGTCCGCGACGAGAAGCCGTCGGCCCCGGAAGTGGCCGCACCCGAGACCATCCCGGCTCCGGCAGTCCGCCCGGCCGTGGAAGAACCGGCCGCTGCCGGCCCGAAGGCCCAACCAGTGGGGCCAACTGACCCTGAATCCCCCGCCTCGGCTATGGCTGCGCCGGTCCGCCACTGCAAAGCAGCAGTACAGGCCACGTCACCGCAGGACCCCCACGAAAGAGTACCGGTAGTGGCCGGTGTGGGCGCGGTCCAGCGGGGCCCGACCCGAGCGCAGGGGTCTGCCAACGCCCCTTATTGGGACAGGGAACCGAACCCGTTGGGCCGGGAGATTGCCGCCAGGGAGCAGCAGAGGGCCGAAGTGATGGCGAGGGTGATTAAGGAGAAAGATGCACTCTGCCATGCCACCTTTCGGGTGCGGGGCCTGGTGTACAAAGGCCAAGTCCGGCAGTTTGACCAGCAGAGAGGGTTCGGCTTCATCTACGAGCCGGGCCTGGAGGCCGAAGTATTTGTGGCCCGCCGCGATGTAAATTCGCACCTCCCCATGGGCCATCCAGGTCGTGAGCTGTTGCCGGGCGACCTGGTGACTTACACCCACCACTGCGGGGAGAGGGGCTGGTTTGCCCTGGACGTTAAGCAGAGGAAGAGCCGCGGTGAGTAGATGCGGCCCAAGTCCCCTCCTCCTCCAGCAAGCCATCCGGATGTGGAGCTGGAAGAGGTCTTGGAGGAGTACGACCTCAAGTAGTGGCAGCGGTCCGCCGTTACATAATGTTGTCCCCGTTGGGACCCTCAGCAGTTTAGATGAATGACATTAATCAACCGAGTTCTTCACCTGATTGTCTACGTGATTATTCCGGCCGTTGCTGGCAAGTTGTCCCCGGAGGGACTTTCTGAGTTTTACCACCTGCATGAGAGACTACTCATGGACATGGACGAGAACTGGCAGGCCACCCACGAACTGGTGGGCTTGTAAATAGTTTTATGGGATGGAAACCGTTGCCGCCTCCGGAGAGGCAGATTGGAGGAAGGGCCCGCAGCAGAGGAGGCTGGGACCCGGCCACCACCAGGACCGGTGGCCATCCTCCGGGGGTCAGGGGTCCCCCTGGACATGGGGTCCACTGAAGTGACAGCCGGGTGCGAGTAACCGTACCCGTTCCCGCGCTCGGGCAGCCTGAACCTGGACTGGGGTCAAGGGGTGCTGCCCACTTCTTAGGGGCAGCATCAGGGCTAGGTTGCTTGGGTGGGAGAGCGGAAGACATCCGTCCGTCCGTTATTATTAAAAATGTTTTATATATGTGCAATTATTGAAGTGTCCTAACAAAAATGCTTATATGTTTGAAATGTTTACATGTTATTTATATTTTTACAGTTTTGAGAAAAAAAAATAAAACCGGTGATGGACGGGCAGCCCGCGGACGGTCTGCATTTCACCAAGGGGGAATGTGGCGCCCTGGACTAGCCAGGTCGTCACAAATAACACTCAAACACCCCCAACCCCCATTAGACAGTGACCAGGCCAAACACAAAACCCTTGTTGCCTCCCTCCAGTGTCTGATGTCCACACCAGGTGGGGCGGAGCCAAGCAGTTGGCCCCACCCACCGAGGAGGTCACAGGCCTGGAGGCGGGAAAAGTGTCAGAACAGTTTAGGAGTTTGAAGTGAGAGGAGCAAGCACTTGGGTGTCTGGGTTTGTGGCCCAGGCACTGACAGCAAGGTTGGCAGACGGTGGTGGCCGTCCGCAGGAGTGGTGAAGCAACGCGGAACCGTAGGACCGGGGTCGGTCGTTGGCCCGCCGGTACTGACCGGGGAGCGAAGTGAAGCCAGCACACACAGGCAGGGCCATCGGACCCCGACCAGGCTTGGAGCCGCCGACAATAGTCAAATCCGAGTGTGACCGGAACCCCAGGGGTTTCCTAACAACCAAAGACCCGATAGAAGGCAACAGCCCACAACATGAGGGTATACAGCTACCGCCTAAGGCTAGAGACCCAAGGGCCAGCGCCTGCGGGCAAACGGGCTCCTCCGGCATTCATCCACCGGGGAGCGGACTACCGTTGGGGATCCATAGTAGTCAATCAAGTACATCAAGGTGCAGGGAAAGACAGCCGCCATCACCTATCCGGGGAGAGACACTGCAGCCGGTAGCGGGACCCGTCCATCCAGCCGTTTGGTTTACCGAGGACTTTGTGCATCTCTTACTGAGTGAGTACACCCTTGCCATCCGGCACCGCGCCGCGCTGTCCCTGCAACCCTGCACCTCACTAACCCAGCCTCCCCGTCACACCACCGGGCCCCGGGACCATCGACCCCTACCCACGGAGGGGGAAAACAACATCCCAGCTGCTCCCTACCATCGCTCCCGGGATCCCCGTCACCAGCAGCGGTGGTGCCCACCTTCACCACAACCCGTGGGTGGCGTCACAGACAAAATCCCCCAAACCAACCACCCTTTTCACTCACGGGCGAGGAGCGCCGCTCGAGTCCCCGGATCCAGCCCACCGCTCGAGCCACTGAGCAGCCGCAGCAGCGCCGGACCCGAGTGTTGGCGAGCGACGAGCAGTGGTGGCGCCCTCCCCACCCGCGACATATATACTCAACTACAGGCACCAAAGTCTCAATTCTCACTATTATATTGCAGATATCACCCGTAAAAGTCAGAAGGACCTGAGACTACTGAACTACGCAAAGAAATGTGGCCGACCTCGTGTATCGTTCAGTTACCATAGAGTAGTGTACTCTGCCTCTATTGTAGGTACATGATTCTTTAGTAAGTATAACATAATTATTCTGTGTGTATCAAATGTTTACAAACAAAAACTTAAAATTGTTACTCTTATTTTTTTATCACAGAATTAAAAATAACCGTATCTATAAATGTTTAGAATTGATGGCTAAAGCATAGGAGTATTTCACAATTCAGGAGAAGATAGGCTACACTCAAATAAAGTGGTTTCTTAGTTGTGAAGTGTTGAATAAAACCTTACTGAAACACACGTTTATCACTCAAGTATGGCACTTGCAAGTTGTAGAAGATAGTCCTTATTATCAAGGGAATCTCTACTTGAGCACAAGTGATTTAATCCCATAGTTAACTTTGTTTGACTAAAGGTCCAGTCACACTAAGCAACTTACCAGCGATCCCAACAACGATAGGGATCGCTGGTATGTTGCTAGGAGGTTGCTGGTGAGATGTCACACTGCAACGCTCCAGCGATCCCACCACCAACCTGACCTGGCAGGGATCGCTGGAGCGTGGCTACACGGGTTGCTGGTGAGCTCACCAGCAACCAGTGACCAGCCCCCAGTCTCCTAGTTACAGCACACATCAGGTTAATTAACCCGATGTGTGCTGCAGCTAAATGTGCACAGAGCAGGGAGCAGCGCACAATGCTTAGCGCTGGCTCCTTGCTCTCCTAGTTACAGCACACATCGGGTTAATTACCTGATGTGTGCTGCAGCTAAATGTGCTCAGAGCAGGAGCCGGCACTGACAGTGAGAGCGGCGGAGGCTGGTATCATAGGTAAATATCGGGTAACCAAGGACAGGGCTTCTTGGTTACCCGATGTTTACATTGGATACCAGCCTCCGCAGAAGCCGGCTCCTGCTGCCTGCACATTTAGTTGTTGCTGTCTCGCTGTCACACACAGCGATCTGCGCTTCACAACAGGACAGCAACAACTAAAAAATGGCCCAGGACATTCAGCAACAACCAACGACCTCACAGCAGGGGCCAGGTTGTTGCTGGATGTCACACACAGCAACATCGCTAGCAACGTCACAAAAGTTGTTCGTTACCAGCGATGTTGCTAGCGATGTTGCTTAGTGTGACGGGGCCTTAAGTCGCTTCTGTGTTGGCAAATTTTTCGTAGATTTCTGTTAACATCAAACACTAAAACTAATATTTAAAGGAAAATAGAATAAGCCGCATAGAGTTAATTATGTATTGTATTCCTGGATGTTAAGCTTTCTCACTTAAAAGTAAATATATAAATTCTGCCTAAGCAGAAAATAAACTCCAAATACAGTTTACATTATAATAGTACTGTCATGCTACAAGCGTGGTGAGCACGTTCAAACCAAAAAGAAGTCTGACGCACAACGAAAAAACACCAAAACAACACCACAAACAGCAAGGAACACCGAGAACACAATACAATGGAGGTGCCTGCCACTAGGGAGAGGGGTGAGGGGGCACCTCCTGAATTCTTGAGCTACCTAGCGTCCCTATACAGGTTCTTTCAATCTGTCGGCGAGCAGAATACCTTGGGCCCTCAGCTGGCCCTAAGCTGCCTAGTGAGTAGGCCGAAAAGTTCACTAGACTCACCACTACAATACAGAAACACAAAGGAAAGAAAAACAAACAGGAAATACCGCAACACAAAAGGATAAGGTCCGGCTTCTGGAACGCTTCAACTCAGCTCCTTCCACCAAGGAGGCCAGTATAAAAATGGATTTGTATCAACAGTAGAGATTGCTTGGTAACACTGCTATTTAAACCTGATGGATATGACTACAAAGTAATTGCAGCTGAAGCACTCGGCTAGAGAATGCTGGAGAAGCTGCCAGCAGCAAACTGACATTAACCGTTTATTTACTAAAGGCAACAATACCACATTTAAAAGCAGAGTTGCAGATAAGGGGCTCCAGTCCTCAAGCTGCTACTAGTCTCCGAAAACAGGGAGACAACCGTGACAAGTACCCACATATTTTTTTTCTTTTACTCATGGCTCCTCTCAAGCAGTAACTACAAAATCTTTAACATTTATTGAATTTCCATTATTAGGAAGTCACATTTACTGAAATCAAAAGCTTTTTCAATCAAAAACTTCGTAAGAGGCCAAGTTACATGTTAACATAGTGTGTCGCCCTGGGCAAGCCAGGGGACACAGGTCACAACACCACCGCACCCCACACTCCAGGTAGGCACATCTGCTAACCAGAAATCCTTGTTGATGCACACCAGGGGGTGGGCCAGGCGGTTGGCTCCGCCCACCGAGGAGCTCACAACACTGGAGGCAGGAAGTTTCAGGCAGTCTAGTCAGGGAGGAGGAAGTGAAAGGAGTGAGGAGTAGCCCAGGCAGGGGCTAGAGTAAACAACCAAGAAGTGAAAGTGGAGGACAGAAAAGGAGTAAAGGAGGAAAGCAAGAAGTGGTGACAGCGCAGAGAGTGTGCAAAGCCTGAGAGCCCAGCTGTGTGTAGGGCTAGAACAGCAAGGTCAGCGACGGCGGTGACTGTTTGGAGGGGGACCGTTTGGAAGTTCCTGGAAGGACCCCGTTGGCTGTGTGCCCGGTGGTCTGGAGCAGTGTTCCGAAGGACAGTCAGCACCAGGGCAGGGGCCTCTCGGACCCCGGCAAGGCTAGGAGTCGCCAGATTTGCCAAATCCGTCAGTGACGGGGACGCAGCTCCCCCAACAACCAAGTCCCGATTGACGGCAACAGCCCGACCATTACCGGGGAGACACCGCCACCGCCAAGGCACCAGTTTCCCCAGGGCCAGCGCCTGCGGGCAAAGTGTAGAGCTCCTCCGGCCCAGATTGCAGTCGGGGAGCGGGTAACCGGAGGGAATCCACCGCTACCATCAGACAACATAGGTGCAAGGAAGAGAAACGTCACCGTTACCTACCGGGAGTGCAGGTGCAGCCGTCTGTGGGACCGTCCTACCAGCCGTTGGTTTACCGTACAAACTGTGTCCGTGTGTCAGGCTGAGTGAGTACCATAGTGCCGCAAGGCACAGCGCTGCCCCCGCGTCCCTGCGCCCTCCAGGCCCTACACTTCACATCTCATCACCGGGCCCCGGGATCAACAACCCCTACCCACGGAGGGGCAACACAACACCTGGCTGCTCCGCATCACCATCCCCGGGACCCCCACACTGAGCAGCGGTGGTGCAATCACCACAACCGTGGGTGGCGTCACGAACTATAACAATCCCCACATCAAACACCCCCATTTCACTCACGGGCGAGGAGTGTCGCTCGAGACACCCCGGGATCCGGCCCACGGCTCGAGCCACCAGGAGCAACTGCCGGACCCGAGCAGAAGGGGTGAGCGCGGTGTGCTGACACCCTCCTCCCCGCCCGCGACAACTTGGCGTCACGAACAGGATCTTACCGCTCTGCCGTCAGGTAGAGGTGCGCCTTGTTACCGCCGGAGGCATCCGGCAGAAAAATTTCAGAAGCCGCCATCTTTGGCGCGAAAAGTTCCCGCTCGAGCGTCTTCTCGAGCAGTAGAAGCGCGAAGGCCAAAACCCCGCCCCGAGAGAGGAGGGGCCGGAAAGAGCTAAGGGGGACGAAATGGCGGCTGGCCGCATGTAAGCGCGGCTATGAGAGCAGGGACGCCAGGACTCTGCAAAGATACCCAGTTCCTGGAAGGCACGAGTGCCAAGATGTACCACCCAGCTCCCAACGAAGAAGCCCCTGCGCCCGGCACGGCGACGTGGTTGAGGGACCGGACCGTCCCGCTGAGTAACCGTCTGCAGGCCCAGATGCAACTCCTCCTGGAGGAGTGGGAGACCGACATGGCGGACGTGGTGGCTGCTATGTGGAGACGCGAGGCGGAAGAGGATTTGGAGGA
Organism: Anomaloglossus baeobatrachus; assembly: GCF_048569485.1. Taxonomy (NCBI): domain Eukaryota; kingdom Metazoa; phylum Chordata; class Amphibia; order Anura; family Aromobatidae; genus Anomaloglossus; species Anomaloglossus baeobatrachus. The sequence continues at coordinate 13,403 of NW_027444574.1, read as the reverse complement.
GCGGGTAAGCGACCCACGCCCCTGTATTCCTGAAGGATCGGCCGTTGGAGCTGAGGGGCCCGGCCGGCTTCCGCTCACCCTGCCTCTCTCCCCGCTACCCGTGATAGTTGCTTCCTCCCCGCCATTAGGCCCGCTACCTGCCCAATCGGTAGCGATACCCTGCCCAGCCGCTCCGGCGGATCAGCCGGCTGCAGACGTCCAGGACGGCCCTGAAGTGCCCCAAGGGGAACCGCTAGAACCGCGGCCCCTTAACAGCGTGGTGCCAGACGTCCCAATAGAGACTGTGCCAGACCCTGAGCCCGGGACCGTGGCCTGGATGAAGGCTCGGGTAATACAATTCCACCAGCGTCAGCAGGATCAGATCTTCCGGATGCTGGAGCAGTGGACCAACGAGGTGGAGGAGCTGATTACAACTGCCCCGAGGTACGGAGGGGAAATGGATGTAGCAGAACCGACTGGTGACCCACGTCCCTATGTCCTACCTGGACCGGCCGCTGCGGCTGAGGGGCCCGGCCTAGTTTCGGCTTATACATCATCCTTACCGTTATCTATGGAGCGCCTCCGTGTAAGCTCGCCTAATCTGCTGCCCCGTGCTACCGTAGAAGGGTCTGAGGTGTTGGATACTGGGGGCCAGGAGGCTGCGGCAGCTGGCGGCAACCCGCCTGACGCAGGACTAAGAGATGACGACTCCTGCCCCAGCTCCAGGTCCGCTGTTGCGGCTGAAGGAGCAATTGAGCGCTCCCGCTATGTGGGGGACCCTGTGGTTTATCATACCCCGCGTACCGGTGAAAATGGGTACCGGGTACCCCTGTCACAGCAGGCATGTCAGTGCCTGTTTGGTGTGCTGGTTGGCAGAGGATGGGGTTCGCCTTAGCAGAGGAGCCGGAGTAGGGCAGCGGATGCCCGTTGCACCGTCCCCGTGGGGACCACCAGAAGTTTGCTGTTTGTTTGAAAAAGTTGAAAGTTTTGAAAAATGGAAAAACACTGATTGAACCGAGTTTTCACCTGATTGTCTGCAGTGATTAGAACCGGCTTGGAGCCCGGCACCGTTGTCCTCCGTGGGGACCGTTTAAGTTTATTTGCATGGGAACTATCCATGGACAAGCCCGTGAACTTGCAGGGCACCACAAACGTTAAGTGGCTTGTAAATATGGTTGGGTACCGTTACCGTTTCCGCAATACCGCCTCCGGAGAGGCAGGTTGGAGGAGGGCCCTGAGCAGAGCAGGCCAGGGCCCAGCCACCAAAGGAACCGGTGGCCACCCTCTGGAGGGGAAGGACAGATCCCGCTTGGGTGACTTGTGCTGGACTGTGGGTCAAGGGGTGCTGCCTGGGTTTTAGGGGCAGCATTCAGGGCCAGGTTGCTTGGGTGGGAGAGAGCGGAAACCGTGACCGTATACCGTTGCAACGTTTAAGAAAATGTGCCTCCCGTCTTGGGAAGAGTTATGATTAAAAATGTATTGATGTTTGATTAACCCTTGTTATCCCCTTTTACAGAAAAATAAAACCGGTGTAGGACGGCAGCCCGCGGACGGTCTGCATTTTGCTAAGGGGGAATGTGTCACCCTGGGCAAGCCAGGGGACACAGGGTCACAACACCACCGCACCCCACACTCAGGTAGGCAACATCTGCTAACCAGAAATCCTTGTTTCCTTTCCTCCAGAGGTTGATGATGCACACCAGGGGGTGGGCCAGGCGGTTGGCTCCGCCACCGAGGAGCTCACAACACTGGAGGCAGGAAGTTTCAGGCAGTCTAGTCAGGGAGGAGGAAGTGAAAGGAGTGAGGAGTAGCCCAGGCAGGGGCTAGAGTAAACAACCAAGAAGTGAAAGTGGAGGACAGAAAAGGAGTAAAGGAGGAAAGCAAGAAGTGGTGACAGCGCAGAGAGTGTGCAAAGCCTGAGAGCCCAGCTGTGTGTAGGGCTAGAACAGCAAGGTCAGCGACGGCGGTGACTGTTTGGAGGGGGACCGTTTGGAAGTTCCTGGAAGGACCCCGTTGGCTGTGTGCCCGGTGGTCTGGAGCAGTGTTCCGAAGGACAGTCAGCACCAGGGCAGGGGCCTCTCGGACCCCGGCAAGGCTAGGAGTCGCCAGATTTGCCAAATCCGTCAGTGACGGGGACGCAGCTCCCCCAACAACCAAGTCCCGATTGACGGCAACAGCCCGACCATTACCGGGGAGACACCGCCACCGCCAAGGCACCAGTTTCCCCAGGGCCAGCGCCTGCGGGCAAAGTGTAGAGCTCCTCCGGCCCAGATTGCAGTCGGGGGAGCGGGTAACCGGAGGGAATCCACCGCTACCATCAGACAACATAGGTGCAAGGAAGAGAAACGTCACCGTTACCTACCGGGAGTGCAGGTGCAGCCGTCTGTGGGACCGTCCTACCAGCCGTTGGTTTACCGTACAAACTGTGTCCGTGTGTCAGGCTGAGTGAGTACCATAGTGCCGCAAGGCACAGCGCTGCCCCCGCGTCCCTGCGCCCTCCAGGCCCTACACTTCACATCTCATCACCGGGCCCCGGGATCAACAACCCCTACCCACGGAGGGGCAACACAACACCTGGCTGCTCCGCATCACCATCCCCGGGACCCCCACACTGAGCAGCGGTGGTGCAATCACCACAACCGTGGGTGGCGTCACGAACTATAACAATCCCCCACATCAAACACCCCCATTTCACTCACGGGCGAGGAGTGTCGCTCGAGACACCCCGGGATCCGGCCCACGGCTCGAGCCACCAGGAGCAACTGCCGGACCCGAGCAGAAGGGGTGAGCGCGGTGTGCTGACACCCTCCTCCCCGCCCGCGACAATAGCACCCTTTCTTTAATATCACCTTCACAATTCTTGCATCCATTGAACTTGGGAGTTTTGGATATCTACTTACATTTCTTTACAAGATATCAGAAAAGCCTCCCTGAGCTGCTGTTTTAATATGAACTGTCTCCCACCCTAATAGATCTTTTGCTTGAGGATACTCCAAAAGTTCTCAATAGGGTTTGAGGTCTTGGGAGGCTGGTGGCCACACCATGAGTTTAATTCCTTTTACATCCCATAGCAGTCAACGACTGAGATTTTCTTTTCAACATGAGATGGTGAATTGTCATGTATGAAAATGATTTTGCTTTGGATGGCATGGTTTTATTTTTATACCATGAAAGAGAGTGGTCAGTCAGAGACTATATACAATTTGCCTAGGTATTTGCACACCTTCAGGGATCCTACATGGACCTACCAGTTCTCTCCCTATGACATGACTTGGCACTTCCTAGTTAAAGTCGCAGCCTTGTTGGGACAGGGTGGCCATCAACCTACCATCCACTACTCCATTCATCTGGAGCATCCAGAGTTGCACAGCACTTATCAGTAAAAAAAGACTGTTTTAATCAGTCTTCATGTAAGTCTGGGTCCATTGCAAACATTTCTGCATGGGAGCACTGTTTAGCGGTGGCTGAACAGTAGGTTTATTCCAACTGCAAACCTCTGGTGGATCCTACACCTTGAGGGTCATGGGACTCAGAGCATCAACAGCTTCAAATAGCTGTTTGCTGCTTTGTAAAGGTATTTTATCAGCTACTCTCTTAATCAGATGGCTATATCGGGCTTTACACGCTGCGATATCGTTAATGCATTATCGTTGGGGTCACAGTGTTTGTGACACACATCCGGCGTCATTAACGATATCGCAGTGTGTGACACTTATGAGCGACCTTAAACGATCGCAAAAGCGTCAAAATCATTTGCCGCGGAGAGGTCGTCCTGATACAAAAAATTGTTTCTGCTTTTTAGCGATGTTGTTCGTTGTTCTTGCGGCAACCACACATCGCTATGTGTGACACCGCAGGAGCGACGAACATCTCCTTACCTGCGTAGACCGGCAATGCGGAAGGAAGGAGGTGGGCGGGGGATGTTACGTGCCGCTCATCACCGCCCCTCCGCTTCTATTGGACTCCTGCCGTGTGACGTCGCTGTGACGCCGCACAAACCGCCCCCTTAGAAAGGAGGCAGATCCCCGGCCAGAGCGACATCGCAGGGCAAGTAAGTAGTGTGACGGAGTTAAGCGAGGTTGTGCGGCACGGGCAGTGATTTGACCGTATCACACAAACGACGGGGGCGGGTACAATCGCTTGCAATCTCGTTAGAGAGATCGCAGCGTGTAAAGCCCACTTATGTCTTGGCCGAAACCTTCCTCATTATGCCTTTATTTGCAGGAACCCCATTCTGTGCTATGTATCAGCCACAAAGGCCTTCACAGTACAATGATTATGCTTAAGATTTCATGAAATATCTGTTTTCATATCTCGTACTATTTGATGCTTTTTGGCAGCAGAGAGATCCTTGTTCTTTCCCATATTAAATCTGCGGCATCAGGTAATATTGCGGAATTTTCTTAAGTAGTTTAGTTATCCTTTAGTTTGGTTTCTCCTGGAAAACTAATTATCACTGGTGTTTGAGAAAACTAAAAAATTAATCTTTATGACACTTAAAGCCAATTTGCATAATAATTGGAATATAGTGTATCTAAGCATCTTTTCAAACACTGCCCTGTGGCTGTCCACTCTTATCTGAAGATTGGAGAACAACAGTTATAACCTGTGCGGTTATGCTGGAATATGTAAGATGCACAAACCCACAGGTCACAAAATACTCAAACAGTGCAAATGTGCTGTAAACAGTTTACCGCACAGTTGGATGCAAAAAAACCACATGCCATCATGATGCATTCTCACTAGTGATGAGCGAGCATGCTTGTTACTACTCGGTACTCGCACGAGTATCACTGTACTCGGGGCTACTCGGCGGGGACCGAGTAATCTCGCGATACTCGTGCTTGTACTCGTGGTCTTCATTTCTGCATGTTGGCGCTCTTTGAGAGCCAGCCCTCATGCAGGGGATTGGCTGGCAGACCACTGCAATGCCACAGCCCTGTTAGTTGTGGAATTGCAGTGATTTGGCCGGCCTGCACAGCGTGACCGAGCCTTTATACCGGCCGGCGCGCTGTGCTCTGCTCACAGCCATCCAGACAGTCAGTGCAGGGAGAGTGTCGCTGCTTCAGGGAAAGGTTTGCGGCCCTTTATAGCTATTTCCCGTAGCAGGGCTGCAAACAGTGTGACCAAAAGTCCTTCTCAGGACTATTCTAGTTGTATACAGGCAGGCAGGGTATAGCCAGGTCGGAGTACAGTAGCAGAGTCCTTCTCAGGACTATTGTTGCTGTATACAGGCAGGGTATAGCCAGGTCGGAATACAGGCTAGTGACCAGAAGAGTCCTTGTCAGGACTATTGTAGCAGTATACAGGCAGGCAGGCAGGCAGGGTATATAGCCATTCCTAGTGGTGACCGTATACCAGCCTTCATCATATCTGTGGCTGGTGTACACAGTCTAAAACAGTCCAGATAGTGTCAGACTTCTCAGCAATTGTCGCTCCTAAAACCTGTTAGGTTCTTAGTGCGTCCGTGCTTGCATTTAAAAACCGCACGTGTGTGCCTGTCGGTGGCAGCGTACAGGTGCACTTGTGTGCGTTTTTCACAAACTATTATATAACGCACAAGTCTAGTGAATAATACACGTCAGTCAGCAGTGGCTGATAGTGTCAGACTTCTCAGTAATTGTCGCTCCTAATAACCTGTTAGGTTCTTATTGCGTCCGTGCTTGCATTTAAAAACCGCACGTGTGTGTCTGTCGGTGGCAGCGTAAAGGTGCACGTTTTTCACAAACTATTATATAACGCACAAGTCTAGTGAATAATACACGTCAGTCAGCAGTGGCTGATAGTGTCAGACTTCTCAGTAATTGTCGCTCCCAAAAACCTGTTAGGTTCTTATTGCGTCCGTGCTTGCATTTAAAAACCGCACGTGTGTGCCTGTCGGTGGCAGCGTACAGGTGCACTTGTGTGCGTTTTTCACAAACTATTATATAACGCACAAGTCTAGTGTATAATACACGTCAGTCAGCAGTGTCTGATAGTGTCAGACTTCTCAGTAATTGTCGCTCCTAAAAACCTGTTAGGTTCTTATTGCGTCCGTGCTTGCATTTAAAAACCGCACGTGTGTGCCTGTCGGTGGCAGTGTACAGGTGCACGTTTTTCACAAACTATTATATAACGCACAAGTCTAGTGAATAATACACGTCAGTCAGCAGTGGCTGATAGTGTCAGACTTCTCAGTAATTGTCGCTCCTAAAAACCTGTTAGGTTCTTATTGCGTCCGTGCTTGCATTTAAAAACCGCACGTGTGTGCCTGTCGGTGGCAGCGTACAGGTGCACTTGTGTGCGTTTTTCACAAACTATTATATAACGCACAAGTGTAGTGTATAATACACGTCAGTCAGCAGTGACTGATAGTGTCAGACTTCTCAGTAATTGTCGCTCCTAAAAACCTGTTAGGTTCTTATTGCGTCCGTGCTTGCATTTAAAAACCGCACGTGTGTGCCTGTCGGTGGCAGCGTACAGGTGCACGTTTTTCACAAACTATTATATAACGCACAAGTCTAGTGAATAATACACGTCAGTCAGCAGTGGCTGATAGTGTCAGACTTCTCAGTAATTGTCGCTCCCAAAAACCTGTTAGGTTCTTATTGCGTCCGTGCTTGCATTTAAAAACCGCACGTGTGTGCCTGTCGGTGGCAGCGTACAGGTGCACTTGTGTGCGTTTTTCACAAACTATTATATAATGCACAAGTCTAAGTGAATAATACACGTCAGTCAGCAGTGGCTGATAGTGTCATGACTTCTCAGTAATTGTCGCTCCTAAAAACCTGTTAGGTTCTTATTGCGTCCGTGCTTGCATTTAAAAACCGCACGTGTGTGCCTGTCGGTGGCAGTGTACAGGTGCACGTTTTTCACAAACTATTATATAACGCACAAGTCTAGTGAATAATACACGTCAGTCAGCAGTGGCTGATAGTGTCAGACTTCTCAGTAATTGTCGCTCCTAAAAACCTGTTAGGTTCTTATTGCGTCCGTGCTTGCATTTAAAAACCGCACGTGTGTGCCTGTCGGTGGCAGCGTACAGGTGCACTTGTGTGCGTTTTTTCACAAACTATTATATAACGCACAAGTGTAGTGTATAATACACGTCAGTCAGCAGTGGCTGATATTGTCAGACTTCTCAGTAATTGTCGCTCCTAAAAACCTGTTAGGTTCTTATTGCGTCCGTGCTTGCATTTAAAAACCCGCACGTGTGTGCCTGTCGGTGGCAGCGTACAGGTGCACGTTTTTCACAAACTATTATATAACGCACAAGTCTAGTGAATAATACACGTCAGTCAGCAGTGGCTGATAGTGTCAGACTTCTCAGTAATTGTCGCTCCTAAAAACCTGTTAGGTTCTTATTGCGTCCGTGCTTGCATTTAAAAACCGCACGTGTGTGCCTGTCGGTGGCAGCGTCAGGCTCCATATTGTCCCTGGATAGAGATGTGCATGAGGGCCTCAAAACATTGTTCCCATTGCAAAGGAGCGGGTCTCCTGTCGTAATGCCCATTCTGAAAGAATGGGCGAAAAAATTTACCACTGGGGTATACCTGAAACAACGGCCTAACTATTGTAACGGTCATCATGATGGCGCATGAGGAGAAGGAGGAGCAGTCCAGCGATTAGCCAAAGTCCAGAAGTGTGTTACCATGGGTGAGTGGAGGTACATGGCAAAATCCCGTTACAAACTTTAAATTCCGCTGTCATTTGCTGGTGGTGTGGTGAAGTCTGGCCCAATCCAACCCTTGTTCATCTTGATCAGAGTCAGCCTGTCAGCATTTACAGTTGACAGGCGGGTGCGTTTATCTGTAATGATTCCACCTGCGGCACTAAAAACACGCTCTGACAAAACGCTAGCGACAGGGCAGGCCAGGACTTCCAAAACGTAGAGAGCCAATTCATGCCACGTGTCCAGCTTGGATACCCATTAATTGTAAGGCACAGAGGAATGTCGGAGTACAGTTGTTTGATCTGCAAGGTACTCCTTGAGCATCTGGGCAAACTTAGGATTTCTTGTGGCACTACCCCGCACCTCAGGGGCTGTGGTATGTGAGGGGCTGAGAAAACTGTCCCACATCTTAAAGACTGTTCCCCTACCTCTGGCGGATTGGACTTGTGCTCCTCTCGGCTGTACGCCTTGGTTGTCTACTGATTCCTCACCTATGCCGCTAGCGTTTTGTGAGGGGAATGCTTTGCCTACTTCCGTGACTATGGCCTTCTGGAACTGCTGCATTTTTCCTGACCTCTCCGCCTCGGGAATAAGAGACATAAAGTTCTCCTTTTAGCGTGGGTCTAACAGTGTTACCAACCAGTAATGATTGTCGGCCAAGATGTTCTTAACGCGAGGGTCACGAGACAGGCAGCTTACCATAAAGTCAGCCATGTGTGCCAGACTCTTAACAGCCATCACTTCAGTATCCTGACCAACACGATGACTGAACATGCTGTCCTCCTCCTCCTCCTCCTCATCATCTACCCTGTTTTCTGGCCAGCCACGCTGAACCGAGGATATGACTGCATGTCATATCCTCAATTTGGCCAGAGAGTTGCTACATGTCTTCATCCTCCTCCTCGTCATAGTCCTCCACTGCACGTTGTGATGAGACGAGGCTGGGCTGTGTGTTATCACCCACACCCACTACTGTTTCTTGCTCAAACTCATCGCGCTCCGCCTGCAATGCATCATGGTTGTTTTTTGAGCAGAGACCATTTTAGAAGGCAGAGAAGCGGCATGGTGACGCTAATAATGTCGTCATCGCCGCTCACCATCTTGGTGGAGTCCTCAAAGTTTTGGCGGATGGTACATAGGTCGGACATCCATCTCCACTCCTCAAGTGTTATGTGTGGAGTTTGACCCATTTCCTGACGGCTTAGGTGATGCAGGTACTCAACAACTCCCCTCTTCTGCTCACATATCCTGACCAACATGTGCAGAGTTGAATTCCAACGCGTGGGGACGTCACACACCAGTCTGTGAGCCGGAAGATGCAAATGGCGCTGAAAGCCGGCAAGGCCGGCTGAAGCAGTAGGTGACTTTCGAAAATGTGCAGACAGGCGGCGAACGTTTACCAGCAGATCAGACAGCTCTGGGTATGACTTTAGAATCCGCTGAACCACGAGGTTGAGCACATGGGCCACGCATGGAACATGTGTCAGCTGGCCTCGCCTTAAAGCCGCCACCAGGTTCCGGCCATTGTCACACACGACCTTTCCTGGCTTTAGGTTCAGAGGTGTGAGCCAGTGATCTGCCTGCTGTTTCAGAGCTGTCCACACCTCTTCTGCATTGTAGGGTTTGTCACCTATGCAGATTAGCTTCAGCACAGCCTGTTGCCGCTTCGCCGAGGCAGTGCTGCAGTGCTTCTGTGTCGCCCTGGACAAGCCAGGGGCCACAGAGCACAACACTTACACACCCCACACTCCCTGCAGGCATATCATAGTCAAAACACAAAATCCTTGTTGCCTTCCCCAGGGGCTGTTGTCCACACCAGGGGGTGGAGCCAGGCGGTTGGTCTCCACCCACCAAGGAGGAGGGAAAACACAGGCAGTGAGCGTTAAGCTAAGGAAGTGGAAGGAGGAAAGTAGTAGAGAGGAGAAAAGTGACAGCAAAGAGTCTGAAGTTGGTCCGGGTGTGTGGCCCGGACAGGACAGCAAGGTTGGCAGGATGTGGTGACCGTCTGCAGTGGAGGCCGATTGGAGTGTGCCGTAAGGACCGTGGACGGGTGGTGACCCGGCCGTACCGGACCGGTATACAAAGAGAAGCCAGCACCATTGGCAGGGGCCTTTCGGATCCCGGCAAGGCTTGGTGTCGCCGTGAATTTGCCAAATCCGTTAGTGAAGGGGACCTCAGGGTTTCCAAACAGCCAAGTCACGATAGAAGGCAACCGTCCAACCGTGAAGGGGAGACACCGCCACCGCCAAGGGCAACCGTCTCCCAGGGCCAGCGCCTGTGGGCAAAAGGGGCTCCTCCGGCCCATATCCAGGTCGGGGAGCGGGTTACCGGTGGGAAACCATCACTACCAACACTTAACTTAGGTGCAGGGAGAGACAGTCATCACTAACCTGCAGGGAGGAACAACCGCAGCCGTCCGAGGGACCCGTCCATCCAGCCACTTGTTTTACCATGAACTGTGTCATCATCATTGGGCTGAGTGAGTACCTCCGTGCCGTGCGGCACAGCGCTGCCCCTGCGACCCTGCACCTCATCAGGCCCGCCTGTCATCCATCTCTACCCCATCACCGGGCCCTGGGACAACCAACCCCCCTACCCACGGAGGGGAGAAATAACAACAAAGCTGCTCCCTGTCATAGGCTCCCGGGATCCCCGTCCAGAGCAGCGGTGGTGTCCACACAATCACCACAACCGTGGGTGGCGTCACGGACAATATCCCCAAAACCCAAACGACCCCTTTTCACTCACGGGCGATGAGCGCCGCTCGAGTCCCCGGGATCCGGCCATCGCTCGAGCCACCGAGCAGCAGCAGCCGTAGAGCAGCGGCAGCCGGACCCGAGCAGTGGGAGAGCGCAGCGTCCCCTCCTCCGCCCGCGACACTTCCAGCTTGGGACTGGTGTGTAGGGTAAAGTGGATGAGGATGCGCAGGAGGAGGAGGAGGCTGAGGAGCATGACATTCCAGAGCTGTAGAGTGTGGGTGAAACCCTGACTGAGGTAGGGCCTGCAAAACGTGGTGTGTGAAGGACGTGTTCCGTCCCTCGCTCAGACTGGGTCCCAGCTTCCACAATATTAACCCAGTGTGACGTCAACGAGATGTAGCGGCCTTGCCCACATGCACTTGTCCACGTGTCTGTGGTTAGGTGGACTTTGGCTGAAACAGCGTTGTTCAGGGCACGTGTGATGTTTTGTGACACGTGGTTATGCAATGCGGGGACGGCACACCGGGAGAAATAGTGGCGGCTGGGGACCGAGTAATGTGGGACAGCTGCCACCATCAGGTCGCGGAATGCTTCTGTCTCAACCAGCCTAAAAGGCAACATTTCCAGCGCAAGCAGTCGCGAAATGTTAGCATTTAGAAGTGTGGCATGTGGGGCGTTGGCAGTGTATTTGCGCCTGCGTTCAAAGGTTTGCTGAATGGATAACTGAACGCTGCGCTGGGGCAAGGACGTGCTTGATGATGGTGTTATTTCTGCGTGGGCAACTGCAGGTGCAGGGCCGGAGGAGGCTTGTTCACGGGCAGCATGGACAGGGGATTGGCTCGCATGCACAACAAGCGAAGACGTAGCAGTGACATCAGCAAGCACTGCTCCTCGACTCTGTTGTACATCCCACAAAGTCGGGTGCTTGGCTGACATGTGCCTGATCATGCTGGTGGTGGTCAGGCTGCTAGTTTTGGTACCCCTGCTGATGCTGGCACGGCAGGTGTTGCAAATGGCCTTTTTAGAATCATCTGGAGCCAACTTAAAAAACTGCCAGACTCGGGAAGACCTAACATTTGTACAGGCACCTTGTGTCGTGTTGTTCCGGGGAACAGTTGCCTGACGTCTGCCTGGGGCCACCACCCTGCTTCTTACTGCCTGTTGGGATGCTACGCCTCCCTCCCCCTGTGCACTGCTGTCCTCGCTCTGCATATCCTCCGGCCAGGTTGGGTCAGTTACTGGATCATCCACCACGTCGTCTTCCTCTTCCGCACCCTGCTCCTCCTCCTGACTTCCTGACAATTGTGTCTCATCATCGTCCACCCCTTGTTGAGACACGTTGCCAACTTCGTGAGAACGTGGCTGCTCAAATATTTGGGCATCTGTACATACAATCTCGTCATGGCCCACTTCAACAGGAGCTGGCGAGAGGCCAGAATGTGTGAATGGAAACGTGAACGAACAGCTCTTCCGAGTGTCCAAGTGTGGGATCAGTAATGTCCGTGGACGTGTACTCGGCCTGGTGGTAGGAAGGAGGATCAGGTTCTGAAATGTGCGGTGCAGTATCACGGCTACTGACACTTGACCGTGTGGAAGACAGAGTGTTTGTGGTGGTGCCAATCTGACTGGAAGCATTATCCGCTATCCAACTAACAACCTGTTGACACTGGTCTTGGTTCAAGAGCGGTGTACTGCTGCGGTCCCCAAGAATTTGGGACAGGACGTGCGAGCGAGTAGATGTGGCCCTTTGTTGTGGCGAAATTAGAGCTTGCACACGACATCGGTCTCTGCCTGCACCACCATCACGTCCACTTCCTTGTTCGTTGACAACGCCCTTGCGCATTTTGCAATGCTGTGCTGATGTGTATTCACTAGACTTGTGCGTTATATCCAAGGTTTTGCAAAACGCACACAAGTGCAGCGGAAAGCTGCCACCAACAGGCACACACGTGCGGTTTTTAAATGCAAGCACGGAGGCACTAAGAACCTAACAGGTCTCTATCCAGGGACAACGTGGAGCCTCCCAATTTTTGGCTGCCCTGCCAAAGGGCTATACTACAATAGACCCACTTCCTTACAATGGGCACTTCAGGTTTACAGGCCCTCATGCACGTCTCTATCCAGGGACAACGTGGAGCCTCCCAATTTTTGGCTGCCCTGCCAAAGGGCTATACTACAATAGACCCACTTCCTTACAATGGGCACTTCAGGTTTACAGGCCCTCATGCACGTCTCTATCCAGGGACAACGTGGAGCCTCCCAATTTTTGGCTGCCCTGCCAAAGGGCTATACTACAATAGACCCACTTCCTTACAATGGGCACTTCAGGTTTACAGGCCCTCATGCACGTCTCTATCCAGGGACAACGTGGAGCCTCCCAATTTTTGGCTGCCCTGCCAAAGGGCTATACTACAATAGACCCACTTCCTTACAATGGGCACTTCAGGTTTACAGGCCCTCATGCACGTCTCTATCCAGGGACAACATGGAGCCTCCCAATTTTTGGCTGCCCTGCCAAAGGGCTATACTACAATAGACCCACTTCCTTACAATGGGCACTTCAGGTTTACAGGCCCTCATGCACGTCTCTATCCAGGGACAACGTGGAGCCTCCCAATTTTTGGCTGCCCTGCCTAAGGGCTATACTATAATACACCCACTTCCTGACAATGGGCACTTCAGGTTTACAGGCCATCATGCACGTCTCTATCCAGGGCCAACGTGGAGCCTCCCAATTTTTGGCTGCGCTGCCTAAGGGCTATACTATAATACACCCACTTCCTGACAATGGACACTTAATGTTTTGAGGCCCTCATGCACGTCTGTATGCAGGGGCATTGGTGAACCTCCCAATTTTGGACTGCCCTGGCAAAGGAAAATACTACAAAGACTCACTTCCTCAAAATGGGCACATTAGACTCAGAGGCCTTTATGTACGTCTCTTCTCAGGGACATCGGAGTGCCACACAATGTTTTACGTAAAATCTTTCATGTATTGATCTCAAAAAGTAACATACATTAGCTCTATCTCACTATTGGGTATGTGCCCTTAACATTTCCGCCATGAAAATTCA
>NW_027444573.1:0-20718 GCF_048569485.1 Anomaloglossus baeobatrachus | reverse complement strand
TATGAAATTTCAGTGTATAGTGTGCGGGAACAGCGCATTCAGATCACTGCTGTATGGATAATGGCGATCGCCATTTTTTTTTTTCCTTGTCTTCCTTCCCTAAGCGCGCGCGTGTAGTGGGGCGGGCCAGCATGTCAGCCAATCCCATTATAGACAATGAGGAACATACTGATGACGATGAGACGTAGATACCAGATTGGGATGACAACTTAAATATTCGGTCAGGGCAAGAAGAGGCTCGGTCTGAGGGTGAGGGGAGTGCAAACACAACAATTGATGAGGAAGTTCTAGATCCCACCTACTGTCAACCCACAGTCAGGCCCTCGAGGAGGTCAACAGAGACGGTGGAGGAGGATGCAACTGACGACGAAGTTACCTTGCACCTTCCTGGACAGAGTCGGAGTACTGGTAGCACGTCTACAACTGCATCCTCAGCCACCACTGTGCCTCTGAGAACTAGTCGGGGTGGATCAGCAGGTCGCATGCCCTCTAAGCCTTGCCTAGCCTGGTCCTTTTTTGACATAGCAAAAGATCGCCCAAATTATGTGATCTGTAAAATTTGTCATGATTCTGTTAGTAGAGGGCAAAACCTCAGCAGTTTGACAACTTCTTCCATGAATCGTCACATGAATAAATATCATATGTCCCGGTGGGAAGCTCACCGTGCTGCAATGCGGCCTAGCGGAGCGAACCATCCACCGCCTGCCCCTTCTAGTGCATCCGCGCGCTCTTCATCTTCTAGGACTGTGGGGACAGCTGTCACACCTGTTTTTCCACGCACAACTTCCACCACTGTAACCGCAACAGGCAGTTTGCTTGGTAGGTCGTCAGTTGGTTTGGAAGGGGAAACAAGTACGTGTGTACAGCTCTCTCAGACATTGATAGCACCAACGTTGGATGAAGGCGACATCATGTCTACGCCTGCACTTTCCTCACACAGCTGCATTTTTCCAGGGACACCCTACTCAACACCGTCTACACACAGCAGCCAGATCTCTGTCCCTCAGATGTGGACAAATAAAAGGCCATTTCCTGCGACCCATGACAAAGATAAGAGGTTGACTTTATCCCTCTGTAAGCTCTTGGCTACCGAAATGCTGCCTTTCCGCCTGGTGGACACACAGGATTTTAGAGACCTTATGTCTGTCGCTGTGCTCCAGTACCAGATGCCCAGTCGCCACTACTTCTCTAAGAAAGGTGTGCCCGCGCTACACCAGCATGTCACACACAACATCACCGCTTCCTTGAGAAACTCTGTGTGTCAACGGGTGCATTTCACCACCGATACTTGGACCAGTAAGCATGGACAGGGACGTTACATGTCGCTGACTGGGCACTGGGTAACTATGGTGATAGATGGTGAAGGGTCTGCTGCACAAGTCTTGCCGTCCCCACGACTTGTGTGTCAATCCTCTATCTGTCCAAGTTCCGCCACTGCTTCTGCCTCCTCCACCTCATCTGGGTCCTCCACCTCCGCCCCAATCCTGCCTGGTCAGGCCACCAGCGTTCGCACTGCGCAGAAGGAATAACGCACCCCTCATTACTATGCTGGCAGCAGAGCGCAACGGCATCAGGCGGTCTTTAGCTTGACATGTCTTGGGAATAGGAGTCACACAGCTGAGGAGTTGTGGTCAGCTCTGCGGTCCGAGTTTAATAAATGGTTGTCTCCACTCAACCTGCAGCCTGGTAAGGCCGTGTGCGGCAATGCTGCAAACCTGGGTGCGGCCCTTCGCCTGGGCAAGGTGACACACGTGACTTGTATGGCTCACGTGTTGAACCTTGTTGTCCAGCAATTTTTAAACACACTATCCCGGCCTAGATGGCCTTCTGACCAGTGCACGAATACTGTCTGCTTACTTCCGCCGTTCAACCGTCGCAGCTGAGCGACTTGCATCGCTCCAGAAGTCTTTCGGCCTGCCGGTTCATCGCCTGAAATGCGATGTGCCGACACGCTGGAATTCGACTCTCCACATGTTACAGCGACTGTGGCAGCACCGCCGAGCCCTGGTGCAATACGTCATGACTAGTGATGAGCGAGTATGCTTGTTACTACTCGGTACTCGCACGAGTATCACTGTACTCGGGCTACTCGGCGGGGACCGAGTAATCTCGCGATACTCGTGCTGTACTCGTGGTCTTCATCCCTGCATGTTGGCGCTCTTTTGAGAGCCAGCCCTCATGCAGGGATTGGCTGGCAGACCACTGCAATGCCACAGCCCTGTTAGTTGTGGAATTGCAGTGATTGGCCGGCCCGCACAGCGTGACCGAGCCTTTATACCGGCGGGCGCGCTGTGCTCTGCTCACAGCCATCCAGACAGTCAGTGCAGGGAGAGTGTTGCTGCTTCAGGGAAAGGTTTGCGGCCCTTTATAGCTATTTCCGTAGCAGGGCTGCAAACAGTGTGACCAGAAGTCCTTCTCAGGACTATTCTAGTTGTATACAGGCAGGCAGGGTATAGCCAGGTCGGAGTACAGTAGCAGAGTCCTTCTCAGGACTATTGTTGCTATATACAGGCAGGGTATAGCCAGGTCGGAATACAGGCTAGTGACCAGAAGAGTCCTTGTCAGGACTATTGTAGCAGTATACAGGCAGGCAGGCAGGGTATATAGCCATTCTTAGTGGTGACCGTATACCAGCCTTCATCATATCTGGGGCTGGTGTACACAGTCTAAGGCTTCTGCCACACTCACGTGAAATTCACGCACGTGCCGAGAGACACGTATTTTCCCTGCGTGTTGCGTGCAGGTAAGTACGTGTCTCTGGTACGTGCGTGACACGTGTGTTCTACGTGTGCTATCCGCGATAGCACACGTAGAAATGGTAATTAACATACTCACCTGGTCCTTCCTGCTGTCCGCGCTGCTGTCCGTGGTGCTGATCCTCGGTCTCCAGCCCTCCCGTCTCCCCGCTGCTGCTGCTGCCAGGCAGTGAAGTGAATATTCAATGAGAATAAAGAGCGGCGGTCGGCAGCAAGAGGCAGCAGCGGCAGAGACAGGAGGGCTGGAGAAGGTGAGTTAATGTTTTGGTTTTTTTTCACTGACATGTGTGTTTTCTCCGGCGCGTGTCACACGGGACCGCATCCACACTACACCCGTGTGGTACGGGTGCGGGCCGTGTGACACCCGTGCTGCGGGAGAAATCACTGACATGTCAGCGCTTTGAAAAACGCACACACGTACAAACGCACACAGACACACGTTCCGTGTGGTTTTACGTGTGTGTGCCTGCTACAATAGGGTAGCATTGGTTAACGTGTCTCCGTGCCGCCGGTACGTGTAAAAAATGACAAACACGTACCGGAGGCACGGATGTGTGGCGCTAGCCTAAAACAGTCCAGATAGTGTCAGACTTCTCAGTAATTTTTTCTCCTAAAAACCTGTTAGGTTCTTAGTGCGTCCGTGCTTGCATTTAAAAACCGCACGTGTGTGCCTGTCGGTGGCAGCGTACAGGTGCACTTGTGTGCGTTTTTCACAAACTATTATATAACGCACAAGTCTAGTGAATACACGTCAGCACAGCATTGCAAAATGCGCAAGGGCGTTGGCAAGGAACAAGGAAGTGGACGTCATGGTGGTGCAGGCAGAGGCCGAGGTCGTGGCCAAGCTCTAATTTCGCCACAACAAAGGGCCACATCTAGTCGCTCGCACGTCCTGTCCCAAATTCTTGGGGACCGCAGCAGTACACCGCTCTTGAACCAAGACCAGTGTCAACAGGTTGTTAGTTGGATAGCGGATAATGCTTCCAGTCAGATTGGCACCACCACAAACACTCTGTCTTCCACACGGTCAAGTATCAGTAGCCGTGATACTGCACCGCACATTTCAGAACCTGATCCTCCTTCCTACCACAAGGCTGAGTACACGTCCTCGGACATTAATGATCCCACACTTGGACACTCGGAAGAGCTGTTCACGTTTCAATTCGCACATTCTGGCCTCTCGCCAGCTCATGTTGAAGTGGGTCATGAGGAGATCGTATGTACAGATGCCCAAATATTTGAGCAGCCACATTCTCACGAAGTTGGCAACGTGTCTCAACAAGGGGTGGACGATGATGAGACACAATTGTCAGGAAGTCAGGAGGAGGAGCAGGGTGCGGAAGAGGAAGACGACATGGTGGATGATCCAGTAACTGACCCAACCTGGCAGGAGGATATGCAGAGCGAGGACAGCAGTGCACAGGGGGAGGGAGGCGTACCATCCCAACAGGCAGTAAGAAGCAGGGTGGTGGCTCCAGGCAGAAGTCAGGCAACCGTTCCCCGGAACAACAACACGACACAAGGTGCCTTTACAAATGTTAGGTCTTCCCGAGTCTGGCAGTTTTTTAAGTTGGCTCCAGATGATTCTAAAAAGGCCATTTGCAACACCTGCCGTGCCAGCATCAGCAGGGGTACCAAAACTAGCAGCCTGACCACCACCAGCATGATCAGGCACATGTCAGCCAAGCACCCGACTTTGTGGGAAGTACAACAGAGTCGAGGAGCAGTGCTTGCTGATGTCACTGCTACGTCTTCGCTGGTTGTGCATGCGAGCCAATCCCCTGTCCATGCTGCCTGCGAACAAGCCTCCTCCGGTCCTGCACCTGCAGTTGCCTACGCAGAAATAACACCATCATCAAGCACGTCCTTGTCCCAGCGCAGCGTTCAGTTATCCATTCAGCAAAGCTTTGAACGCAGGCGCAAATACACTGCCAACGCCCCACATGCCACAGTTCTAAATGCTAACATTTCGCGACTGCTTGCGCTCGAAATGTTGCCTTTTAGGCTGGTGGAGACAGAAGCATTCCGCGACCTGATGGCGGCAGCTGTTCCACGTTACTCGGTCCCCAGCCGCCACTATTTCTCCCGGTGTGCCGTCCCCGCGTTGCATAACCACGTGTCACAAAACATCACACGTGCCCTGAACAACGCTGTTTCACCCAAAGTCCACCTAACCACAGACACGTGGACAAGTGCTTGTGGGCAAGGCCGCTACATCTCGTTGACGGCACACTGGGTTAATATTGTGGAAGCTGGGACCCAGTCTGAGCGAGGGACGGAACACGTCCTTCCCACACCAAGGTTTGCAGGCCCTACCTCAGTCAGGGTTTCACCCACACTATACAGCTCCGGAATGTCATGCTCTTCAGCCTCCTCCTCCTCCTGCGCATCCTCATCCACTTTACCCTCCACACCAGTCCCAAGCTGGAAGCACTGCAGCACTGCCTCGGCGAAGCGGCAACAGGCTGTGCTGAAGCTAATCTGCATAGGTGACAAACCCCACAATGCAGAAGAGGTGTGGACAGCTCTGAAACAGCAGGCAGATCACTGGCTCACACCTCTGAACCTAAAGCCAGGAAAGGTCGTGTGTGACAATGGCCGGAACCTGGTGGCGGCTTTGAGGCGAGGCCAGCTGACACATGTTCCATGCGTGGCCCATGTGCTCAACCTCGTGGTTCAGCGGTTTCTAAAGTCATACCCAGAGCTGTCTGATCTGCTGGTAAAAGTTCGCCGCCTGTCTGCACATTTTCGAAAGTCACCTACTGCTTCAGCCGCCCTTGCCGGCTTTCAGCGCAGTTTGCATCTTCCGGCTCACAGACTGGTGTGTGATGTCCCCACGCGTTGGAATTCAACTCTGCACATGTTGGTCAGGATATGTGAGCAGAAGAGGGCAGTTGTTGAGTACCTGCATCACCTAAGCCGTCGGGAAATGGGTCAAACTCCACACATAACACCTGAGGAGTGGAGATGGATGTCCGACCTATGTACCATCCTCCAAAACTTTGATGACTCCACCACGATGGTGAGTGGTGATGACGCCATTATTAGCGTCACCATACCGCTACTCTGCCTTCTAAAACGGTCTCTGCTCAAAAACAAACATGATGCATTGCAGGCGGAGCGCGATGAGTTGCAGCAAGAAACAGTAGTGGGTGTGGGTGATAACACACAGCCCAGCCTCGTCTCATCACAACGTGCAGTGGAGGACTATGACGAGGAGGAGGATGAAGACATGGAGCAACTCTCCGGTCAAATTGAGGTTATGACATGCACACCAGTCATATCCTCGGTTCAGCGTGGCTGGCCAGAGGACAGGGTAGATGAGGAGGAGGAGGAGGAGGAGGACAGCATGTTCAGTCATCGTGTTGGTCAGGATACTGAAGTCCTGGCTGTTAAGAGTCTGGCGCACATGGCTGACTTTATGGTAAGCTGCCTGTCTCGTGACCCTCGCGTTAAGAACATCTTGGCCGACAATCATTACTGGTTGGTAACACTGTTAGACCCACGCTACAAGGAGAACTTTATGTCTCTTATTCCCGAGGCGGAGAGGTCAACCAAAATGCAGCAGTTCCGGAAGGCCATAGTCACGGAAGTAGGCAAAGCATTCCCCTCACAAAACGCTAGCGGCATAGGTCAGGAATCAGTCGACAACCAAGGCGTACAGCCGAGAGAGGCACAAGTCCAATCCGCCAGAGGTAGTGGAACAGTCTTTAAGATGTGGGACAGTTTTCTCAGCCCCTCACGTACCACAGCCCCTGAGGTGCGGGGTAGTGCCACAAGAAATCCTAAGTTTGCCCAGATGCTCAAGGAGTACCTTGCAGATCGAACAACTGTACTCCGACATTCCTCTGTGCCTTACAATTATTGGGTATCCAAGGTGGACACGTGGCATGAATTGGCTCTCTACGCCTTGGAGGTCCTGGCCTGCCCTGCCGCTAGCGTTTTGTCAGAGCGTGTTTTTAGTGCCGCAGGTGGAATCATTACAGATAAACGCACCCGCCTGTCAACTGAAAATGCTGACAGGCTGACTCTGATCAAGATGAACAAGGGTTGGATTGGGCCAGACTTCACCACACCACCAGCAAATGAGAGCGGAATTTAAAGTTTGTAACGGGAATTTGCCATGTACCTCCAGTCACCCATGGGTACACACTTCTGGACTTTGGATAATCGCTGGACTGCTCCTCCTTCTCCTCATGCGCCACCATGATGACCATTACAATAGTTAGGCCTTTGTTTCAGGTATACCCTCAGTGGTAAATTTTTTCGCCCATTCTTTGCAGAATGGACATTACAACGACAGGAGACCCGCTCCTTTGCAATGGAAACAATGTTTTGAGGCCCTCATGCACGTCTCTATCCAGGGACAACGTGGAGCCTCCCAATTGTTGGCTGCCCTGCCTAAGGGCTATACTATAATACACCCACTTCCTGACAATGGACGCTTAATGTTTTGAGGCCCTCATGCACGTCTCTATCCAGGGACAACGTGGAGCCTCCCAATTTTTGGCTGCCCTGCCTAAGGGCTATACTATAATACACCCACTTCCTGACAATGGACACTTAATGTTTTGAGGCCCTCATGCACGTCTCTATCCAGGGACAACGTGGAGCCTCCCAATTTTTGGCTGCCCTGCCTAAGGGCTATACTATAATACACCCACTTCCTGACAATGGACACTTAATGTTTTGAGGCCCTCATGCACGTCTCTATCCAGGGACAACGTGGAGCCTCCCAATTTTTGGCTGCCCTGCCAAAGGGCTATACTACAATAGACCCACTTCCTTACAATAGGCACTTCAGGTTTACAGGCCCTCATGCACGTCTCTATCCAGGGACAACGTGGAGCCTCCCAATTTTTGGCTGCCCTGCCAAAGGGCTATACTACAATAGACCCACTTCCTTACAATAGGCACTTCAGGTTTACAGGCCCTCATGCACGTCTCTATCCAGGGACAACGTGGAGCCTCCCAATTTTTGGCTGCCCTGCCAAAGGGCTATACTACAATAGACCCACTTCCTTACAATAGGCACTTCAGGTTTACAGGCCCTCATGCACGTCTGTATGCAGGGGCATTGGTGAACCTCACAATTTTGGACTGCCCTGGCAAAGGAAAATACTACAAAGACTCACTTCCTCAAAATGGGCACATTAGATTCAGAGGCCTTTATGTACTTCTCTTCTCAGGGACATCGGAGTGCCACACAATGTTTTACGTAAAATCTTTCATGTATTAATCTCAAAAAGTAACATACATTAGCTCTATCTCACTATTTGGTATGTGCCCTTAACATTTGCGCCATGAAAATTCATTTTGGTGTCATTTTGGAAGGTTTTCTGGTGAGTCCGTAAAAATGGCGTAAAACGCGGACAAAATTGTTCACAGCTGTGACTTTTGAGTGATAAATGCTTCAAGGGGTCTTCCCCATGCTGATGCCATGTCATTTGAGCACTCTTCTGAGACTTTTGTGCCATTTTTAGGGTTTCTACATGCTGCCGGGGGTCATTTCACAAAAATACTCGGGTCTCCCATAGGATAACATTGGGCTCGGTGCTCGGGCCGAGTACACGAGTATCTTGGTATGCTCGGCCCGAGCCTCGAGCACCCGAGCTTTTTAGTACTCGCTCATCACTAGTCATGACGTATAGCCTGGGCCAACGAGATGCAGAGGTGGGGCAGAAAAACCCTGATGGAGTGGTCTCAGATCAAGGACCTATGCACCCTTCTGCACAGTTTCGACATGGCGACGAATATGTTTAGCGCTGACAATGCCATTATCAGTATGACAATTCCAGTCATTTACATGCTTGAGCACACGCTAAACACTATTCGGAGTCAGGGGGTGAGACAACAGGAAGGGGAGGAACTACAGGAGGATTCATATGCGCAAGACACAACAACATCACCAAGGTCCATACGTTCATCATCACCAACGTGGCAGGCATGGGACCATGGGGGACAGGGATCAACAAGGGCGCATGGTAGCAGGCGAAATGTTGAGGAAGGTGCAGGAGAACATGAAGAAATGGATGACGAACTGTCCATGGACATGGAAGACTCAGCGGATGAGGGAGACCTTGGTTAAATTTCAGTTGAAAGAGGTTGGGGGGAGATGTCAGAGGAAGAAAGAACGGTTAGCACCTCTATGCCACAAACACAGCGTGGACTTGGTCCGCATGGCTGCGCAAGACACATGAGCGCCTTCTTGCTGCACTACCTCCAACATGACCCTAGTATTGTCAAAATTAGAAGTGATGATGACTACTGGCTTTCCACACTATTAGATCCCTGGTACAAGTCCAAATTTTGTGACATAATTCCAGCCTTAGAAAGGGACGCACATATGCAGGAGTATCAGCAGAAGCTGTTACTCGATCTTAGCTCGGCTTTTCCACCAAACAACCATGCAGGTGCAGGAAGTGAATCTCCCAGTTGTAACTTGACAAACATAGGACGGTCTCGTCATCTTCAACAGTCTACCCGTACCAGTAGCACCGTATCTGGTGCTGGTAACAGCAATTTTATGGAATCTTTTCATAATTCTTTTAGACCGTCCTTTGCAAGGCCACCAGAGACAACAAGTCTGACACATAGTCAACGGCTGGAGAGGATGATACAGGAGTATCTCCAAATGAACATTGATGCCATGACATTGCAAATGGAGCCTTGCTCATTTTGGGCTTCAAATCTTGAAAAATGGCCAGAGCTCTCAACTTACGCCTTGGAGATTTTGTCGTGTCCAGCAGCCAGCATTGTCTCTGAACGTGTCTTCAGTGCTGCTGGGTGTGTGCTGACAGATAAGCGCACGCGTCTGTCCAGTGACAATGTGGACAGACTAACGTTCATCAAAATGAACAAGTCATGGATCCACAAGGAATTTACTACCCCTGTGTCATCCTGGGGAGAGTAAATGCTTGTGGATTTGGAATGTGCTTGATGCAAATCAAAACATCCTGTTTGCAACTAGGGCACAAGTGCTGCCACTGATGGGGTGTTTGTGTGGCCCAATTTTTGGAACAAAGGGGAGTCTCGCTTGGAGTAACCCTTGCTTGCTGTGTTTTTTAAAAGGAGCCAAGATGAACAGAGCTGGGATCAGGAAAGACTTTGCTACCTACCCCGGTGTCATCCTGGGGACGGTTAAGAATAGCGTATTTTTGAATGTGCTTGATGCAAATCTAGCTGTGAAGTGTACAACTGGCCACAACTGCTGCCACTGAAGGGGTGGGTGTGTGTGGGGCCCAATTTTTGGGAAAAAGGGAGACTCCGCTTGGAGTAACCCTTGCTTGCTGTGTTTTTTAAAAGGAGCCAAGATGAACAAGTCATAGTTCAGCAAAGACTTTGCTACCTACCCCGGTGTCATCCTGGGACGGTTAAGAATGGCGTATTTTTGAATGTGCTTGATGCAAATCGAGCTGTGAAGTGTACAACTGGGGCACAACTGCTGCCACTGAAGGGGTGGGGGTGTGTGGGGCCCAATTTTTGGAAAAAAGGGAGACTCCGCTTGGAGTAACCCTTGCTTGCTGTGTTTTTTAAAAGGAGCCAAGACGAACAGAGCTGGGATCAGGAAAGACTTTGCTTTCTACCCCGGTGTCATCCTGGGGACGGTTAAGAATAGCGTATTTTTGAATGTGCTTGATGCAAATCTAGCTGTGAAGTGTACAACTGGGCCACAACTGCTGCCACTGAAGGGGTGGGTGTGTGTGGGGCCCAATTTTTGGGAAAAAGGGAGACTCCGCTTGGAGTAACCCTTGCTTGCTGTGTTTTTTAAAAGGAGCCAAGATGAACAAGTCATAGTTCAGCAAAGACTTTGCTACCTACCCCGGTGTCATCCTGGGGACGGTTAAGGATGACGTATTTTTGAATGTGCTTGATGCAAATCTAGCTGTGAAGTGTACAACTGGGGCACAACTGCTGCCACTGAAGGGGTGGGTGTGTGTGGGGCCCAATTTTTGGAAAAAAGGGAGACTCCGCTTGGAGTAACCCTTGCTTGCTGTGTTTTTTAAAAGGAGCCAAGACGAACAGAGCTGGGATCAGGAAAGACTTTGCTACCTACCCCGGTGTCATCCTGGGACGGTTAAGAATGGCGTATTTTTGAATGTGCTTGATGCAAATCTAGCTGTGAAGTGTACAACTGGGGCACAACTGCTGCCACTGAAGGGCCGGGTGTGTGTGGGGCCCAATTTTTGGAAAAAAGGGAGACTCCGCTTGGAGTAACCCTTGCTTGCTGTGTTTTTTAAAAGGAGCCAAGATGAACAAGTCATGGTTCAGCAAAGACTTTGCTACATACCCCGGTGTCATCCTGGGGACGGTTAAGAATGGCGTATTTCTGAATGTGCTTGATGCAAATCTAGCTGTGAAGTGTACAACTGGGCCACAACTGCTGCCACTGAAGGGGTGGGTGTGTGTGGGGCCCAATTTTTGGGAAAAAGGGAGACTCCGCTTGGAGTAACCCTTGCTTGCTGTGTTTTTTAAAAGGAGCCAAGATGAACAAGTCATAGTTCAGCAAAGACTTTGCTACCTACCCCGGTGTCATCCTGGGGACGGTTAAGAATAGCGTATTTTTGAATGTGCTTGATGCAAATCTAGCTGTGAAGTGTACAACTGGGGCACAACTGCTGCCACTGAAGGGGTGGGTGTGTGTGGGGCCCAATTTTTGGAAAAAAGGGAGACTCCGCTTGGAGTCACCTTGCGGTGTTTTACATGATTTTAGAAGGGCGTGCCATGCCTATATCTATGTCTCCTCCTCTTTTTCCTTGTCCAGCTCTTTTGTTTTTGCATGAGTATATGTCCTTGTCACTTTCCCATGTGTTTCTGTTGTGTTGTGAGTTGTTTGTCACCTTTTTGACACCTTTGAGGGTGTTTTCTAGGTCTTTTTATGTGTTTGTGAATGCCTGCCATTGTTTCCTATGCGGTTCGAGTTCGGTTCGTCAAACGTTCGACGAACTGAACTCGAACGGGACCTCCGTTCGACGAACCGAACTCGAGCCGAACCACGACCGGTTCGCTCATCTCTAGTTGTCACCTTGCGACAGGAGTACAAATTGACGTCTGGTGGTGACTTGACAGCCGTATGCGGCAATGATGCAAACATGGCTGCGGGCCTTCGTCAGGGCAATGTGACACACGTGACTTGTATGGCTCACGTGTTTAATCTGATTCTCCAGCAGTTTTTAAAACAACATCCCTGTCTACATGGCCTTGTACAGCGGGCACGCTTGCTATGTGCTCACTTCCATCGTTCGCACCCAGCAGCTCAACAACTTTCATCGCTCCTGAAGTCTTAAGGTCTGGCGGTTAAACGCCTGAAATGCAATGTGCCGACACGCAGGAATTGGAATCTGCACATGTTGGAGCGTCTGTGGCAGCACCGCAGAGCCCTGCTGAAATACATTTTGATGTATACCCTGGGCTAACTTGATCCAGAGGTGGTGCAGATCACGCTGCTGGAGTGGTGTCAGATCAAGGACCTATGTACCGTTCTACACAGTTTACAAATGTCGACGAAGATGTTTAACACTGGCGATGCCATTCTCAGCGTGACAATTTTGGTCATCTACATGATGGAGCACAAAGTAAGCATTATTCGGAGTCAGGTGTTGGTACAAGAGGAAGGGGAGGAATTACTGAAGGAGTCATATGCGGAAGGGATAACAAGATCTACAAGGTCCAGACGGTCAGCGGCACCTTGGCGGCAGTCATGGTACGGTGGGGGAGAGGGATTATCAAGGGTGCATAGTATCAGCAAAACTGTTGAGGAAGGTGCAGGGGCCCAGGAAGAAATGGAGGATGAATTGGCGATGGGCATGGAAGACTCATCAGATGAGTGAGAGCTTGGTCACATTTCGGTTTTGCGAGGTTAGGGGGAGAGGGCAGAGGAAGGAGGCACGATTCTCACCTCTCCACCACCAACACACCAAGGACTTGGTCCTCTTGGATGCACAAGACACATGAGCGCCTTCTTGCTGCACTACCTACAACATGACCCTCGGATTGTACGAATTCCAAGTCATACTGACTACTGGGTTGCCACACTGTTAGATACCCGGTTGAACACAAAATTTTGCGAAATAACTCCTGCCATAGAAAGGGACGCACGTATGCAGGAGTATCAGCAGAAGGTGTTACGCAATCTTAGATCTGCTTTTCCACTAAACACCAGTGGTGCACAGAGTGAATCTCAATGCTTTGTCATGGATAGAAGGAAATGGTCTTACTTGTCCACATCTGAGGGACCGAGGGCTGGCTGCTGGGCTGAGACGGCATTGAGTACGGTGTCCCTGCAGAGTTGCACTTTTGGTCATATACAAACTGAGTTGAAAAAGGAGATATGCTGGTGGAAAGGGCAACAGGTGTGTTGGAAAGGGTAAAAAAGTTTGTGTACGTGGGTTTGGTGGTTAAGCAACATTAACATTTGCTGAAGAAACAACATCTGTAATGGTGGGACTGGCAGATTTGGATAAGTTGGTATATACTATGTTACCGCTATTTAAAAAAATTAAGAAGAAAAGAAAGAGAAAGGTAGATATCCCATTCGCCATCCGGTGTCCACCGTGCTCACAGATGGAAAAGGAGAGGTTGGCAACTGGAAGGTTAGGTGGAGGATACAGAGCAGGTTGACTCTGAAACAAATAGTAGCCTGAACCGAGTTAGACGCCACTCGGATCTGGAGACGGGGAGCCCTGTTAGCGTCACAGGGTCCACACGACCACCCAGCCCCGGAACTCCCTGTTAACAACACAGGGGCCATTGGGTACGCTGTCTGTGTGCGTAGGGGACACACCTGTGGACAGCAGGTGCATCATTAGCAGCAGGCCTGTTTATGCCACTGGGCTGCACTATCAGGACTGGTAGGACAGGAGCTGTTCTTAAACGTTCTGCGTTACCAACTGTGGTGGCGGCCTGCATCGATGACCTATCCCTGCCTACCTCTGGGCTAAAGCCGCAATGTGTTCAACACATGGAGGTGTGCTCTTTCGTAGTGTGGCGCCCTGGACTAGCCAGGTCGTCACAGGTAACACACGCACACCCCCACCCCCACTAGACAGTAACATTAGCCAAAAATAAAACCCTTGTTGCCTCCCTCTAGGCTCTGATGTCCACACTAGGTGGGGCGGAGCCAAGCAGTTGGCCCAACCCACCGAGGAGTTCACAGGCCTGGAGGCGGGAAAAGTGACAGATCAGTTTAGGAGGTTGAATAGAAAGGAGTGAAGTGGAGAGTGTCTGGGTTTGAAGCCCAGGCACTGACAACAAGGTTGGCAGACGGAGGTGGCCGTCTGCAGGAGTGAGTGGTGGATCAACGCGGAACCGTAGGACCGGGGATGGGCGGTGGCCCGCTGGTACTGACCGGGGAGCAAAGTGAAGCCAGCACACACAGGCAGGGCCATCGGACCCAGACTAGGCTTGGAGTCGCCATCAACAGTCAAATCCGAGTGTGACAGGAACCCCAGGGGTTTCCTAACAGCTAAAGACCCGTTAGAAGGCAACTGCCCACACCGTGAGGGTAAGCAGCTACCGCCTAAGGCTAGAGACCCAAGGGCCAGTGCCTGCGGGCAAACGGGCTCCTCCGGCACCCATACACCGGGGAGCGGACTACCATTGGGGACCCATCGTAGTCCGAACAGTACACTAAGGTGCAGGGAAAGACAGCCGCCATCACCTGTCCGGGGAGAGACACAGCAGCCGGCTTCGGGACCCGTCCATCCAGCCATTTGGTTTACCGAGGACTTTGTGCATCTCCTGCTGAGTGAGTACGCCTGTGCCATCCGGCACCGCGCCGCGCTGCCCCTGCAATCCTGCACCTCACCAACCCTGCTTCCCCGTCACACCACCGGGCCCCGGGACCACCGACCCCTACCCACGGAGGGGGAAAACAACATCCCAGCTGCTCCCCACCATCGCTCCCGGGATCCCCGTCACCAGCAGCGGTGGTGCCCATCTCCACCACAACCCGTGGGTGGCATCACGGACTAAATCCCCCAAACCGACCAACCTTTTCACTCACGGGCGAGGAGCGCCGCTCGAGTCCCCGAATCCGGCCCACCGCTCGAGCTACCGAACAGCAGCCGCAGCAGCGCCGGAGCCGAGCGTTAGCGAGTGCATCCGTCGGCGTCCTCCCCGCCCGCGACAGTAGCATAATAGAAGACTGGGCACCTTCTTGTTGGCTCCAGCCCCTTTTATAACCTGGGTCCGCCCCAAACCAGGGTGGACCACAATGCACCTCCTGGAGACAAAAGCAGAGTGACACGTCATGAGTGGCATAACTAGCGCCCTACTTGGAACCGTCACTTGAATGATGACCTCATGGCTGCAACGACCAAAACACCTCAACAGTCATCGTCTGACCAACAACAATGAGGTGACAAGTCATAGGGGCGGGCCTCTGCAAGCCTGTTGGGAGTGGCCTGGCCAAATTGTCAGGACACCTGATGCCCTGTGGTCTATATGGGCCCCCCACATCAGGGGCAGGGCCAAAGAGTTCATTACCGGACCTAGCCTCTGATGCAGTAAGTGCCTGAGCATGCTCAGTAGCATGAAATACAGTTTCTGAAAAAAAGACTATCCGCTTCAGCATGCTGTCTAGGCACAACACAAGACTTAGACCCGGCATGGAGTGCAAGTACCTGTGCAAAGAGGCTTTTTGCAGTAAGTGTGAAGCCCCACAGGTGTTGTGTTGGTGCATTACCTCCAGGGACTCCACGTGGAGGAAGAGTCTGGTCACACTTAGGTTGCTTCTTTATATGTATTTTCGTGACGCCACTCTCGGTATTGCGGTCAGTGTGGACCGCCACTGCAGTGTAAGGGGACACCTGGGGCTGATGTTGGGTAGAGTTAGTTTTAGTGGCCTCCCGAGAGTGAGTCAAGCCCCAGGGCCCTGTGTAAGTGTGTTGAGCCGCAGGTCGCAGAATGACCCAGGCACAGTCCAAACGAGCATGCGCTGTAGCCCAAAATGAAGACTTTGCCTCAGGAATGACACAGTCAGGCTGAGCATACTCAGTAGGCGAAACACTGGAGTTAGGCTGCGGCTGTTGTAAATCGGCACACGCATGCGCACTGGCTGCCTCTCCACACTTACACGTGGTTGAGAAAGCAGCCAGCTGCACAACCTGAGGCACAGCCCTAAATGGCAGCTGACGCCTGGGCGCAACTGGAACCGCAGCAGGTTGCTTGCTTACGGTGGCACCAATTCGTAACAACAAATAACAGCTAAAATAACAGGTGTACTTCTTCCCGTAGATAATCTGATATGATCATTTTTTCACGGACATGACCATCGTTAACAAAAGTAGAGGAGGCACCCAAACAGCAGCTGCTTCAATGGATGTGAAGTGCGCAATAAAGTGGGCTCTCCTCCACCTCAAGTTCAATATCACAAATACTACATTCCACAGTGGTGTAAACCAAACGCACTTGCTTCATAACTGCTCTCAAGTTTCCACCAGCACTTCTGAATAAGGGGTAACAGAGATGGTTGAGTCTGCAGAGTTGTTCAGTCACACTGTAGCCTGGGAATCAGAGGTCTGCTCTAAAGCTCCAGTGAGTACAGACAAAGAAGTTCGTATTATTAGTATTATTAATATTTATTTATAGAGCACCATTGATTCCATGGTGCTGTACATGACAAGGGGGTTACATACAGAATACATATACAAGTAACAATAGACAGACTGGTACAGAGGGCAGAGGACTCAGCCCTTGCGGGAATACATTGTAAAGTATTTTGTGGAGTAGACAGTAGGTGGGGTGTAGGTTGGGCAGAAGCTCCGCACCATGGTGGTGTCATTTAATGGTTATAGTAATTTATGAACAGATGAGTTTTCAGGTTCCGTTTGAAGCTTGCGGGTGTAGCAGATAATCTGACGTGTTGAGGCAGCGAGTTACAGGAGACAGGGGAAATGATCTGCACAGATGGCCAGAAGGTTTGTGAGTTGTATCCAGGCCCCGATGAAGAAGGTGCTGATCATAATGTACACCCTCATTTCCAAACTGTACATCATCCTGGTGGAGACAATGGGTAACATGATGAGGAGACTCAGATACATGATTGTAACGTCAACTTTGCTAATCGGTCAGTGCAGGAAGAGGTTGTCAGGGAGGACTCAGGACGAGGGGAATGAAAACACACAGGGTGATGATGAGGTTGGAGACACCACTTACTGTCAAACCAAAGTGAGCCAATCGATGACGTCATAAGTGGAGGAGGATGCTACTGATGACGAGTTTACGTTGTGTCTTCATGGACAAAAGACAAAGTACTGGAAGCAAGTCAACAACTGAATCCTCGGCCACAACTCTGCCTATGAGCATAATTCATGTTGGCTATGCAGTTTGCATGGGCTGTAAGCCTTGCCTAGCCCGGGAATTTTTTGGACATAGCAAAGGATCACACAAGTCATGTAATCTGTAACAATCTCTAAGTAGAAGGCAAAAAATTTCAACTTTGTGTACTACCACCATGAAGTGTCACATGGATATGAATTGATAGCGTGAGAATGTATTGCTCAGCCTTAGCCACTATCAATGCAACATGCTTATTTGCCGTTCATTGCATGCATTGTTGCAGACTACACACAAGAGGCTGCAGTTTTTTTAGAGCTGCTTTTGTCTGTTTGTTCACTATAGCAAGGAGCAACCGCGGAAACACTTCGTTCACTTGTGAGGGGAGTCATTTTGGAGTTTGGTGAGGAGTACCGTAAAGCCAGTGAGCAGCATCCTGTGCCACAGACCAACATTCTTCCAGTGCTGTCTATACTGTTTACCATGATAGGAGTGTAAAGTCTGTATTTATGGCAAATGGACATCACAGTACCCGGGTACGGTAGGCTGTGCCCAGACAGTAATGCGTGCACGCAAGACTTTGTTTTATTAGCAAAACACATATCTGTTCTTGGTAGGACGACTATATAGACAATCAGACTTGCTGCCTCTGCACTGTCAAATTGTCACGTACAGTTTAAATCATAGAGGACAGCGACACATGTTTGCATTGACTGTTGCTTTTCAAGATTTCCATGACTGTGTTGCAGAGCTGTGTGGTTTGCATTCACACTGTTATCATCTGCCTTATCTGTGAGGCTTCAGCTAACAAGGGTATTCAGGGTGGGTGATATGTTTTGTCTATGTTTAGGTAGATAACTGGGAAGCTCTTATGATGCGCCACTAGTAAGTTGTGTTCGCACACACTCACACACACACACACACACACACACAATTACTGCTGCTACGCAGAGGGCTTAGCAAGTAGTAGGCAACTGAATAGATTGTTCTATTATTTCAATTTTATGCATGGTTCTTATTGTTTGTTTTGGGAAAGTGAAACAATCATTTATGAACCCAACTGCATACAGTGCTTTACATGTTGGGTGGTTTTGTTGCATACTGGGGAGCCCACCAAATACAAGACTTAAAATGAAGCATAAGTTGCAATGGGAATTTCACTGTGCTACAAAGCGGCCTAGCGGGGCTGTGCAACCACCGCATGCCCCATCAAGTGCATCTGCGTGCTCTTCATCCTCTGTGACTGTGGGGACAGCAGTCACACATGCTTTTTCACACTGAACTTCCACCCCGTTACCTGTAAGCGGGAGTGTGATTGGCAGGTCGTCACTTGTTTTGTAAGTGCAAACAGATGGTATTGTTGAGCTGTCAGACATCGAGAGAACCACCACTGGATGAAGGAAACATTATATCCACGCCTGCACCTTCGTCAAAGATTGGATGGGCTACCTACAGTTAATTATTGCGTTCCACAAATGGAAAGGAATGTAGAATGCCCAAGTGTTGCACCTTGCTTGGCAGCAAAGGAACAATAACTTAGTATTCCAAATAATTTTAGGATGGCAGAAAAAGAGTCAGCTCTTTGGGCAAATTAAATAGCGTGGCAAAAGTGGGCAGGTGGGTACAGTGGCCGTGTTCTGTGGGTATCAGGACAGTAAATGAAGCCTCACTTTCTATCCATCCTAATGATGAAATGCAGCAAGAGTAATAGCGTAGCAAAATGAGCAGGAGGGTGTAATGCAGAGGTGCTGTAAATTGCTTGCCACCAGTGGGGCAGAAATGGAGTACAACAGCCACTTTTTGGATGCCACTAACTTGTAGCATTTTTTGCTATTATTATAGCTAATTAAAAATGAGCAGGAGGGTGTAATGCAGAGGTGCTGTAAATTGCTTGCCACCAGTGGGGCAAAAATGGAGTACAACAGCCACTTTTTGGATGCCACTAACGCAGCATTTTTTGCTATTATTATAGCTAATTAAAAATGAGCAGGAAGGTGTAATGCAGAGGTGCTGTAAATTGCTTGCCACCAGTGGGGCAGAAATAGAGAACAACAGCCACTTTTTGGATGCCACTAACTTGCAGCATTTGTTGCTTTTAGTACAGCTAATTAAAAATGACCAGGAGGGTGTAATGCAGAGGTGCTGTAAATTGCTTGCCACCAGTGGGGCAGAAATGGAGTACAACAGCCACTTTTTGGATGCCACTAACTTGCAGCATTTGTTGCTATTATTATAGCTAAATTAAAATGAGCAGGAGGGTGTAATGCAGAGTTGCTGTAAATTGCTTGCCACCAGTGGGGCAGAAATGGAGTACAACAGCCACTTTTAGGATGCCACTAACTTGCAGCATTTTTTGCTATTATTATAGCTAATTAAAAATGAGCAGGAGGGTGTAATGAAGAGGTGCTGTAAATTGCTTGCCACCAGTGGAGCAGAAATGGAGTACAACAGCAACTTTTTGGATGCCACTAACTTGCAGCATTTTTTGCTATTATTATAGCTAATTAAAAATGAGCAGGAGGGTGTAATGCAGAGGTGCTGTAAATTGCTTGCCACCAGTGGGGCAGAAATGGAGTACAACAGCCACTTTTTGGATGCCACTAACTTGGAGCATTTGTTGCTGTTAGTATAGCTAATTAAAAATGAGCAGGAGGATGTAATGCAGAGGTGCTGTAAATTGCTTGCCACCAGTGGGGCAGAAATGGAGTACAACAGACACTTCTTGGAGGCCACTAACTTGCAACATTTTTTGCTATTAATATAGCTAATTAAAAATGAGCAGGAGGGTGTAATGCAGAGGTGCTGTAAATTGCTTGCCACCAGTGGGGCAGAAATGGAGTACAACAGCCACTTTTTGGATGCCACTAACATGCAGCATTTGTTGCTATTATTATAGCTAATTAAAAATCACCAGGCGGGTGTAATGCAGAGGTGCTGTAAATTGCTTGCCACCAGTGGGGCAGAAATGGAGTACAACAGCCACTTTTTGGATGCCACTAACTTGCAGCATTTTTTGCTATTATTATAGCTAATTAAAAATGAGCAGGAGGGTGTAATGCAGAGGTGCTGTAAATTGATTGCCACCAGTGGGGAAGAAATGGAGTGCAACAGCCACTTTTTGGATGCCACTAACTTGGAGCATTTGTTGCTATTAGTATAGCTAATTAAAAATGAGCAGGAGGATGTAATGCAGAGGTGCTGTAAATTGCTTGCCACCAGTGGGGCAGAAATGGAGTACAACAGACACTTTTTCAATGCCACTAACTTGCAGCATTTTTTGCTATTAATATAGCTAATTAAAAATGAGCTGGAGGGTGTATTGCAGAGGTGCTGTAAATTGCTTGCCACCAGTGGGGCAGAAATGGAGTACAACAGCCACTTTTTTGATGCCACTAACTTGCAGCATTTTTTGCTATTATTATTGCTAATTAAAAATGAGCAGGAGGGTGTAATGCAGAGGTGCTGTAAATTGTTTGCCACCAGTGGGGCAGAAATGGAGTACAACAGCCACTTTTTGGATGCCACTAACTTGTAGCATTTGTTGGTATTATTATACAGTCAGGGCCAGAAATATTTGGACAGTGACACAAGTTTTGTTATTTTAGCTGTTTACAAAAACATGTTCAGAAATACAATTATATATATATATATCATGGGCTGAAAGTGCACACTCCCAGCTGCAATA
>NW_027444572.1:0-20753 GCF_048569485.1 Anomaloglossus baeobatrachus | reverse complement strand
TGGCCTATGCCGGACACATCTTAGGGAGAGAGAGCGAGAGGGAGACAAACCCACGCCTACACAAGACATTTTGTCACCCAAGCCAACCCTTGAAAAGGCTGCTTTGCAGAGCCAAAACAAGAAGAATGGTGCGTTTTGCAGCCGCCGCCCACTGCAATGAATCTGAATAACTCCTCCTTTAGGGCGCAAGCAACTCCCCTCCCCCTTGCAGTCTTTCCAATTCACGATACAAAAAGACGGACAGGACAGGTTGCCTGACTTTCCGTCACTGCCACCCTTTGCCATCCTTACCCGTAGAAAGCCCTTTCATCATCCCCAAACCCTAATCTTTTCCCTTTCCTTCCCAGCCCCCAAACCCTGCCCTCTGTACCTTTCTCACCACCCGCTTCCCTTCTCCTGTCATCCCCCTACCACCCGGGAAAAAAAGAGATTGCCCCCTCCTTCCACTAGCCCACCCTCCCACCCAAAGAACAACTTCTTCTGCGCAGCTTGTTTTCTAGGCAGCAGCGCTATTGTGATGTCATCGGGGGGCATTGTGACAAGCCGCCAGTGTTCCGTCTCTTCATGTTGTGCACAGTTCAAACGGAAAATACATCAACAGGCAGACTACAGAAAAGCTTACTATCAAAGGTTAGAGGGGGGCTTTCTCAGAGGGCTTTTTACAGTTTTTCTATTCCCAATTAGCCGTTTAAGTGTACTTATTGAAAGTAGTAATTCTTTCATAGGCCGCCCTTTCTTAGTATTTGACGTTCCTTATATTGCGGTATGAGGCTTCGCAGTAGGTTGCAAACATTCATCACCCATGACTGTCCCCAATTGAGCTCAGAAGCTCAATGTCTATCATGACCTCTCTTTTAGAATGTCCAAGAGCAAGCAAACTATTCCTCCAGGAGAGGGCGCCAACAGACTACTAAAGAGATCATCATTACTCAAAGAAAACCCCAAAAACCAATGCATGATAGGAATAAACAGGTAACTTTCTTTGGAGTGGAAGCGGAGAGATCGCACCAGATGCCAATTCTAGATGTTATCACACCTGTGGTCACTGCAGCAGCAGGTGAATCCACTTTGTCCAAAAGGGATCTATTCCATTCAATTGCAAATGATCTAGATAAGACAGAGAACTGCAGCACGGGGACATAGCCGAGTTGGTCAGGTTGAGTGGTGATGAGTTTGCTATTTGGATGAATAAAGAAAGTCAAAAGTGTGAAAGATAAAAAACAAAAGGAGGAAGTGTGAAAAGTGAATGGGCCAAATTGAGGTGCATATGAAGACGTATGCTTTCTTCCAATTCATTAAATCGGGCTAATATGAATCAGGTGAATTGAGTTCTGCTTTTGGAAACTGGGTTAAGAAGGGGTGCACCGTTCCTGGAGGTACTGCAATACCAGGTCAATGCGTGGAGTGGACAGAGCAAGCTCTTTTTCCATCTCCCTGTTCTAAAAATCCATTTAATATATGGTCCCCAGATAGGGGACGTATCAGATATTAAACTGATAAGAACAGATACTACACTTGATCTTAGCCAAAAGGCCGAGAAGCGATAACCAGAATTGGTTTGGGCCTCGAGTGGCACCCTGGCCTATGCCGGACACATCTTAGGGAGAGAGAGCGAGAGGGAGACAAACCCACGCCTACACAAGACATTTTGTCACCCAAGCCAACCCTTGAAAAGGCTGCTTTGCAGAGCCAAAACAAGAAGAATGGTGCGTTTTGCAGCCGCCGCCCACTGCAATGAATCTGAATAACTCCTCCTTTAGGGCGCAAGCAACTCCCCTCCCCCTTGCAGTCTTTCCAATTCACGATACAAAAAGACGGACAGGACAGGTTGCCTGACTTTCCGTCACTGCCACCCTTTGCCATCCTTACCCGTAGAAAGCCCTTTCATCATCCCCAAACCCTAATCTTTTCCCTTTCCTTCCCAGCCCCCAAACCCTGCCCTCTGTACCTTTCTCACCACCCGCTTCCCTTCTCCTGTCATCCCCCTACCACCCGGGAAAAAAAGAGATTGCCCCCTCCTTCCACTAGCCCACCCTCCCACCCAAAGAACAACTTCTTCTGCGCAGCTTGTTTTCTAGGCAGCAGCGCTATTGTGATGTCATCGGGGGGCATTGTGACAAGCCGCCAGTGTTCCGTCTCTTCATGTTGTGCACAGTTCAAACGGAAAATACATCAACAGGCAGACTACAGAAAAGCTTACTATCAAAGGTTAGAGGGGGGCTTTCTCAGAGGGCTTTTTACAGTTTTTCTATTCCCAATTAGCCGTTTAAGTGTACTTATTGAAAGTAGTAATTCTTTCATAGGCCGCCCTTTCTTAGTATTTGACGTTCCTTATATTGCGGTATGAGGCTTCGCAGTAGGTTGCAAACATTCATCACCCATGACTGTCCCCAATTGAGCTCAGAAGCTCAATGTCTATCATGACCTCTCTTTTAGAATGTCCAAGAGCAAGCAAACTATTCCTCCAGGAGAGGGCGCCAACAGACTACTAAAGAGATCATCATTACTCAAAGAAAACCCCAAAAACCAATGCATGATAGGAATAAACAGGTAACTTTCTTTGGAGTGGAAGCGGAGAGATCGCACCAGATGCCAATTCTAGATGTTATCACACCTGTGGTCACTGCAGCAGCAGGTGAATCCACTTTGTCCAAAAGGGATCTATTCCATTCAATTGCAAATGATCTAGATAAGACAGAGAACTGCAGCACGGGGACATAGCCGAGTTGGTCAGGTTGAGTGGTGATGAGTTTGCTATTTGGATGAATAAAGAAAGTCAAAAGTGTGAAAGATAAAAAACAAAAGGAGGAAGTGTGAAAAGTGAATGGGCCAAATTGAGGTGCATATGAAGACGTATGCTTTCTTCCAATTCATTAAATCGGGCTAATATGAATCAGGTGAATTGAGTTCTGCTTTTGGAAACTGGGTTAAGAAGGGGTGCACCGTTCCTGGAGGTACTGCAATACCAGGTCAATGCGTGGAGTGGACAGAGCAAGCTCTTTTTCCATCTCCCTGTTCTAAAAATCCATTTAATATATGGTCCCCAGATAGGGGACGTATCAGATATTAAACTGATAAGAACAGATACTACACTTGATCTTAGCCAAAAGGCCGAGAAGCGATAACCAGAATTGGTTTGGGCCTCGAGTGGCACCCTGGCCTATGCCGGACACATCTTAGGGAGAGAGAGCGAGAGGGAGACAAACCCACGCCTACACAAGACATTTTGTCACCCAAGCCAACCCTTGAAAAGGCTGCTTTGCAGAGCCAAAACAAGAAGAATGGTGCGTTTTGCAGCCGCCGCCCACTGCAATGAATCTGAATAACTCCTCCTTTAGGGCGCAAGCAACTCCCCTCCCCCTTGCAGTCTTTCCAATTCACGATACAAAAAGACGGACAGGACAGGTTGCCTGACTTTCCGTCACTGCCACCCTTTGCCATCCTTACCCGTAGAAAGCCCTTTCATCATCCCCAAACCCTAATCTTTTCCCTTTCCTTCCCAGCCCCCAAACCCTGCCCTCTGTACCTTTCTCACCACCCGCTTCCCTTCTCCTGTCATCCCCCTACCACCCGGGAAAAAAAGAGATTGCCCCCTCCTTCCACTAGCCCACCCTCCCACCCAAAGAACAACTTCTTCTGCGCAGCTTGTTTTCTAGGCAGCAGCGCTATTGTGATGTCATCGGGGGGCATTGTGACAAGCCGCCAGTGTTCCGTCTCTTCATGTTGTGCACAGTTCAAACGGAAAATACATCAACAGGCAGACTACAGAAAAGCTTACTATCAAAGGTTAGAGGGGGGCTTTCTCAGAGGGCTTTTTACAGTTTTTCTATTCCCAATTAGCCGTTTAAGTGTACTTATTGAAAGTAGTAATTCTTTCATAGGCCGCCCTTTCTTAGTATTTGACGTTCCTTATATTGCGGTATGAGGCTTCGCAGTAGGTTGCAAACATTCATCACCCATGACTGTCCCCAATTGAGCTCAGAAGCTCAATGTCTATCATGACCTCTCTTTTAGAATGTCCAAGAGCAAGCAAACTATTCCTCCAGGAGAGGGCGCCAACAGACTACTAAAGAGATCATCATTACTCAAAGAAAACCCCAAAAACCAATGCATGATAGGAATAAACAGGTAACTTTCTTTGGAGTGGAAGCGGAGAGATCGCACCAGATGCCAATTCTAGATGTTATCACACCTGTGGTCACTGCAGCAGCAGGTGAATCCACTTTGTCCAAAAGGGATCTATTCCATTCAATTGCAAATGATCTAGATAAGACAGAGAACTGCAGCACGGGGACATAGCCGAGTTGGTCAGGTTGAGTGGTGATGAGTTTGCTATTTGGATGAATAAAGAAAGTCAAAAGTGTGAAAGATAAAAAACAAAAGGAGGAAGTGTGAAAAGTGAATGGGCCAAATTGAGGTGCATATGAAGACGTATGCTTTCTTCCAATTCATTAAATCGGGCTAATATGAATCAGGTGAATTGAGTTCTGCTTTTGGAAACTGGGTTAAGAAGGGGTGCACCGTTCCTGGAGGTACTGCAATACCAGGTCAATGCGTGGAGTGGACAGAGCAAGCTCTTTTTCCATCTCCCTGTTCTAAAAATCCATTTAATATATGGTCCCCAGATAGGGGACGTATCAGATATTAAACTGATAAGAACAGATACTACACTTGATCTTAGCCAAAAGGCCGAGAAGCGATAACCAGAATTGGTTTGGGCCTCGAGTGGCACCCTGGCCTATGCCGGACACATCTTAGGGAGAGAGAGCGAGAGGGAGACAAACCCACGCCTACACAAGACATTTTGTCACCCAAGCCAACCCTTGAAAAGGCTGCTTTGCAGAGCCAAAACAAGAAGAATGGTGCGTTTTGCAGCCGCCGCCCACTGCAATGAATCTGAATAACTCCTCCTTTAGGGCGCAAGCAACTCCCCTCCCCCTTGCAGTCTTTCCAATTCACGATACAAAAAGACGGACAGGACAGGTTGCCTGACTTTCCGTCACTGCCACCCTTTGCCATCCTTACCCGTAGAAAGCCCTTTCATCATCCCCAAACCCTAATCTTTTCCCTTTCCTTCCCAGCCCCCAAACCCTGCCCTCTGTACCTTTCTCACCACCCGCTTCCCTTCTCCTGTCATCCCCCTACCACCCGGGAAAAAAAGAGATTGCCCCCTCCTTCCACTAGCCCACCCTCCCACCCAAAGAACAACTTCTTCTGCGCAGCTTGTTTTCTAGGCAGCAGCGCTATTGTGATGTCATCGGGGGGCATTGTGACAAGCCGCCAGTGTTCCGTCTCTTCATGTTGTGCACAGTTCAAACGGAAAATACATCAACAGGCAGACTACAGAAAAGCTTACTATCAAAGGTTAGAGGGGGGCTTTCTCAGAGGGCTTTTTACAGTTTTTCTATTCCCAATTAGCCGTTTAAGTGTACTTATTGAAAGTAGTAATTCTTTCATAGGCCGCCCTTTCTTAGTATTTGACGTTCCTTATATTGCGGTATGAGGCTTCGCAGTAGGTTGCAAACATTCATCACCCATGACTGTCCCCAATTGAGCTCAGAAGCTCAATGTCTATCATGACCTCTCTTTTAGAATGTCCAAGAGCAAGCAAACTATTCCTCCAGGAGAGGGCGCCAACAGACTACTAAAGAGATCATCATTACTCAAAGAAAACCCCAAAAACCAATGCATGATAGGAATAAACAGGTAACTTTCTTTGGAGTGGAAGCGGAGAGATCGCACCAGATGCCAATTCTAGATGTTATCACACCTGTGGTCACTGCAGCAGCAGGTGAATCCACTTTGTCCAAAAGGGATCTATTCCATTCAATTGCAAATGATCTAGATAAGACAGAGAACTGCAGCACGGGGACA
Organism: Anomaloglossus baeobatrachus; assembly: GCF_048569485.1. NCBI lineage: Eukaryota > Metazoa > Chordata > Amphibia > Anura > Aromobatidae > Anomaloglossus > Anomaloglossus baeobatrachus. Next base: position 14,879 of record NW_027444572.1, on the reverse strand, counting down.
TAGCCGAGTTGGTCAGGTTGAGTGGTGATGAGTTTGCTATTTGGATGAATAAAGAAAGTCAAAAGTGTGAAAGATAAAAAACAAAAGGAGGAAGTGTGAAAAGTGAATGGGCCAAATTGAGGTGCATATGAAGACGTATGCTTTCTTCCAATTCATTAAATCGGGCTAATATGAATCAGGTGAATTGAGTTCTGCTTTTGGAAACTGGGTTAAGAAGGGGTGCACCGTTCCTGGAGGTACTGCAATACCAGGTCAATGCGTGGAGTGGACAGAGCAAGCTCTTTTTCCATCTCCCTGTTCTAAAAATCCATTTAATATATGGTCCCCAGATAGGGGACGTATCAGATATTAAACTGATAAGAACAGATACTACACTTGATCTTAGCCAAAAGGCCGAGAAGCGATAACCAGAATTGGTTTGGGCCTCGAGTGGCACCCTGGCCTATGCCGGACACATCTTAGGGAGAGAGAGCGAGAGGGAGACAAACCCACGCCTACACAAGACATTTTGTCACCCAAGCCAACCCTTGAAAAGGCTGCTTTGCAGAGCCAAAACAAGAAGAATGGTGCGTTTTGCAGCCGCCGCCCACTGCAATGAATCTGAATAACTCCTCCTTTAGGGCGCAAGCAACTCCCCTCCCCCTTGCAGTCTTTCCAATTCACGATACAAAAAGACGGACAGGACAGGTTGCCTGACTTTCCGTCACTGCCACCCTTTGCCATCCTTACCCGTAGAAAGCCCTTTCATCATCCCCAAACCCTAATCTTTTCCCTTTCCTTCCCAGCCCCCAAACCCTGCCCTCTGTACCTTTCTCACCACCCGCTTCCCTTCTCCTGTCATCCCCCTACCACCCGGGAAAAAAAGAGATTGCCCCCTCCTTCCACTAGCCCACCCTCCCACCCAAAGAACAACTTCTTCTGCGCAGCTTGTTTTCTAGGCAGCAGCGCTATTGTGATGTCATCGGGGGGCATTGTGACAAGCCGCCAGTGTTCCGTCTCTTCATGTTGTGCACAGTTCAAACGGAAAATACATCAACAGGCAGACTACAGAAAAGCTTACTATCAAAGGTTAGAGGGGGGCTTTCTCAGAGGGCTTTTTACAGTTTTTCTATTCCCAATTAGCCGTTTAAGTGTACTTATTGAAAGTAGTAATTCTTTCATAGGCCGCCCTTTCTTAGTATTTGACGTTCCTTATATTGCGGTATGAGGCTTCGCAGTAGGTTGCAAACATTCATCACCCATGACTGTCCCCAATTGAGCTCAGAAGCTCAATGTCTATCATGACCTCTCTTTTAGAATGTCCAAGAGCAAGCAAACTATTCCTCCAGGAGAGGGCGCCAACAGACTACTAAAGAGATCATCATTACTCAAAGAAAACCCCAAAAACCAATGCATGATAGGAATAAACAGGTAACTTTCTTTGGAGTGGAAGCGGAGAGATCGCACCAGATGCCAATTCTAGATGTTATCACACCTGTGGTCACTGCAGCAGCAGGTGAATCCACTTTGTCCAAAAGGGATCTATTCCATTCAATTGCAAATGATCTAGATAAGACAGAGAACTGCAGCACGGGGACATAGCCGAGTTGGTCAGGTTGAGTGGTGATGAGTTTGCTATTTGGATGAATAAAGAAAGTCAAAAGTGTGAAAGATAAAAAACAAAAGGAGGAAGTGTGAAAAGTGAATGGGCCAAATTGAGGTGCATATGAAGACGTATGCTTTCTTCCAATTCATTAAATCGGGCTAATATGAATCAGGTGAATTGAGTTCTGCTTTTGGAAACTGGGTTAAGAAGGGGTGCACCGTTCCTGGAGGTACTGCAATACCAGGTCAATGCGTGGAGTGGACAGAGCAAGCTCTTTTTCCATCTCCCTGTTCTAAAAATCCATTTAATATATGGTCCCCAGATAGGGGACGTATCAGATATTAAACTGATAAGAACAGATACTACACTTGATCTTAGCCAAAAGGCCGAGAAGCGATAACCAGAATTGGTTTGGGCCTCGAGTGGCACCCTGGCCTATGCCGGACACATCTTAGGGAGAGAGAGCGAGAGGGAGACAAACCCACGCCTACACAAGACATTTTGTCACCCAAGCCAACCCTTGAAAAGGCTGCTTTGCAGAGCCAAAACAAGAAGAATGGTGCGTTTTGCAGCCGCCGCCCACTGCAATGAATCTGAATAACTCCTCCTTTAGGGCGCAAGCAACTCCCCTCCCCCTTGCAGTCTTTCCAATTCACGATACAAAAAGACGGACAGGACAGGTTGCCTGACTTTCCGTCACTGCCACCCTTTGCCATCCTTACCCGTAGAAAGCCCTTTCATCATCCCCAAACCCTAATCTTTTCCCTTTCCTTCCCAGCCCCCAAACCCTGCCCTCTGTACCTTTCTCACCACCCGCTTCCCTTCTCCTGTCATCCCCCTACCACCCGGGAAAAAAAGAGATTGCCCCCTCCTTCCACTAGCCCACCCTCCCACCCAAAGAACAACTTCTTCTGCGCAGCTTGTTTTCTAGGCAGCAGCGCTATTGTGATGTCATCGGGGGGCATTGTGACAAGCCGCCAGTGTTCCGTCTCTTCATGTTGTGCACAGTTCAAACGGAAAATACATCAACAGGCAGACTACAGAAAAGCTTACTATCAAAGGTTAGAGGGGGGCTTTCTCAGAGGGCTTTTTACAGTTTTTCTATTCCCAATTAGCCGTTTAAGTGTACTTATTGAAAGTAGTAATTCTTTCATAGGCCGCCCTTTCTTAGTATTTGACGTTCCTTATATTGCGGTATGAGGCTTCGCAGTAGGTTGCAAACATTCATCACCCATGACTGTCCCCAATTGAGCTCAGAAGCTCAATGTCTATCATGACCTCTCTTTTAGAATGTCCAAGAGCAAGCAAACTATTCCTCCAGGAGAGGGCGCCAACAGACTACTAAAGAGATCATCATTACTCAAAGAAAACCCCAAAAACCAATGCATGATAGGAATAAACAGGTAACTTTCTTTGGAGTGGAAGCGGAGAGATCGCACCAGATGCCAATTCTAGATGTTATCACACCTGTGGTCACTGCAGCAGCAGGTGAATCCACTTTGTCCAAAAGGGATCTATTCCATTCAATTGCAAATGATCTAGATAAGACAGAGAACTGCAGCACGGGGACATAGCCGAGTTGGTCAGGTTGAGTGGTGATGAGTTTGCTATTTGGATGAATAAAGAAAGTCAAAAGTGTGAAAGATAAAAAACAAAAGGAGGAAGTGTGAAAAGTGAATGGGCCAAATTGAGGTGCATATGAAGACGTATGCTTTCTTCCAATTCATTAAATCGGGCTAATATGAATCAGGTGAATTGAGTTCTGCTTTTGGAAACTGGGTTAAGAAGGGGTGCACCGTTCCTGGAGGTACTGCAATACCAGGTCAATGCGTGGAGTGGACAGAGCAAGCTCTTTTTCCATCTCCCTGTTCTAAAAATCCATTTAATATATGGTCCCCAGATAGGGGACGTATCAGATATTAAACTGATAAGAACAGATACTACACTTGATCTTAGCCAAAAGGCCGAGAAGCGATAACCAGAATTGGTTTGGGCCTCGAGTGGCACCCTGGCCTATGCCGGACACATCTTAGGGAGAGAGAGCGAGAGGGAGACAAACCCACGCCTACACAAGACATTTTGTCACCCAAGCCAACCCTTGAAAAGGCTGCTTTGCAGAGCCAAAACAAGAAGAATGGTGCGTTTTGCAGCCGCCGCCCACTGCAATGAATCTGAATAACTCCTCCTTTAGGGCGCAAGCAACTCCCCTCCCCCTTGCAGTCTTTCCAATTCACGATACAAAAAGACGGACAGGACAGGTTGCCTGACTTTCCGTCACTGCCACCCTTTGCCATCCTTACCCGTAGAAAGCCCTTTCATCATCCCCAAACCCTAATCTTTTCCCTTTCCTTCCCAGCCCCCAAACCCTGCCCTCTGTACCTTTCTCACCACCCGCTTCCCTTCTCCTGTCATCCCCCTACCACCCGGGAAAAAAAGAGATTGCCCCCTCCTTCCACTAGCCCACCCTCCACACCCAAAGAACAACTTCTTCTGCGCAGCTTGTTTTCTAGGCAGCAGCGCTATTGTGATGTCATCGGGGGGCATTGTGACAAGCCGCCAGTGTTCCGTCTCTTCATGTTGTGCACAGTTCAAACGGAAAATACATCAACAGGCAGACTACAGAAAAGCTTACTATCAAAGGTTAGAGGGGGGCTTTCTCAGAGGGCTTTTTACAGTTTTTCTATTCCCAATTAGCCGTTTAAGTGTACTTATTGAAAGTAGTAATTCTTTCATAGGCCGCCCTTTCTTAGTATTTGACGTTCCTTATATTGCGGTATGAGGCTTCGCAGTAGGTTGCAAACATTCATCACCCATGACTGTCCCCAATTGAGCTCAGAAGCTCAATGTCTATCATGACCTCTCTTTTAGAATGTCCAAGAGCAAGCAAACTATTCCTCCAGGAGAGGGCGCCAACAGACTACTAAAGAGATCATCATTACTCAAAGAAAACCCCAAAAACCAATGCATGATAGGAATAAACAGGTAACTTTCTTTGGAGTGGAAGCGGAGAGATCGCACCAGATGCCAATTCTAGATGTTATCACACCTGTGGTCACTGCAGCAGCAGGTGAATCCACTTTGTCCAAAAGGGATCTATTCCATTCAATTGCAAATGATCTAGATAAGACAGAGAACTGCAGCACGGGGACATAGCCGAGTTGGTCAGGTTGAGTGGTGATGAGTTTGCTATTTGGATGAATAAAGAAAGTCAAAAGTGTGAAAGATAAAAAACAAAAGGAGGAAGTGTGAAAAGTGAATGGGCCAAATTGAGGTGCATATGAAGACGTATGCTTTCTTCCAATTCATTAAATCGGGCTAATATGAATCAGGTGAATTGAGTTCTGCTTTTGGAAACTGGGTTAAGAAGGGGTGCACCGTTCCTGGAGGTACTGCAATACCAGGTCAATGCGTGGAGTGGACAGAGCAAGCTCTTTTTCCATCTCCCTGTTCTAAAAATCCATTTAATATATGGTCCCCAGATAGGGGACGTATCAGATATTAAACTGATAAGAACAGATACTACACTTGATCTTAGCCAAAAGGCCGAGAAGCGATAACCAGAATTGGTTTGGGCCTCGAGTGGCACCCTGGCCTATGCCGGACACATCTTAGGGAGAGAGAGCGAGAGGGAGACAAACCCACGCCTACACAAGACATTTTGTCACCCAAGCCAACCCTTGAAAAGGCTGCTTTGCAGAGCCAAAACAAGAAGAATGGTGCGTTTTGCAGCCGCCGCCCACTGCAATGAATCTGAATAACTCCTCCTTTAGGGCGCAAGCAACTCCCCTCCCCCTTGCAGTCTTTCCAATTCACGATACAAAAAGACGGACAGGACAGGTTGCCTGACTTTCCGTCACTGCCACCCTTTGCCATCCTTACCCGTAGAAAGCCCTTTCATCATCCCCAAACCCTAATCTTTTCCCTTTCCTTCCCAGCCCCCAAACCCTGCCCTCTGTACCTTTCTCACCACCCGCTTCCCTTCTCCTGTCATCCCCCTACCACCCGGGAAAAAAAGAGATTGCCCCCTCCTTCCACTAGCCCACCCTCCCACCCAAAGAACAACTTCTTCTGCGCAGCTTGTTTTCTAGGCAGCAGCGCTATTGTGATGTCATCGGGGGGCATTGTGACAAGCCGCCAGTGTTCCGTCTCTTCATGTTGTGCACAGTTCAAACGGAAAATACATCAACAGGCAGACTACAGAAAAGCTTACTATCAAAGGTTAGAGGGGGGCTTTCTCAGAGGGCTTTTTACAGTTTTTCTATTCCCAATTAGCCGTTTAAGTGTACTTATTGAAAGTAGTAATTCTTTCATAGGCCGCCCTTTCTTAGTATTTGACGTTCCTTATATTGCGGTATGAGGCTTCGCAGTAGGTTGCAAACATTCATCACCCATGACTGTCCCCAATTGAGCTCAGAAGCTCAATGTCTATCATGACCTCTCTTTTAGAATGTCCAAGAGCAAGCAAACTATTCCTCCAGGAGAGGGCGCCAACAGACTACTAAAGAGATCATCATTACTCAAAGAAAACCCCAAAAACCAATGCATGATAGGAATAAACAGGTAACTTTCTTTGGAGTGGAAGCGGAGAGATCGCACCAGATGCCAATTCTAGATGTTATCACACCTGTGGTCACTGCAGCAGCAGGTGAATCCACTTTGTCCAAAAGGGATCTATTCCATTCAATTGCAAATGATCTAGATAAGACAGAGAACTGCAGCACGGGGACATAGCCGAGTTGGTCAGGTTGAGTGGTGATGAGTTTGCTATTTGGATGAATAAAGAAAGTCAAAAGTGTGAAAGATAAAAAACAAAAGGAGGAAGTGTGAAAAGTGAATGGGCCAAATTGAGGTGCATATGAAGACGTATGCTTTCTTCCAATTCATTAAATCGGGCTAATATGAATCAGGTGAATTGAGTTCTGCTTTTGGAAACTGGGTTAAGAAGGGGTGCACCGTTCCTGGAGGTACTGCAATACCAGGTCAATGCGTGGAGTGGACAGAGCAAGCTCTTTTTCCATCTCCCTGTTCTAAAAATCCATTTAATATATGGTCCCCAGATAGGGGACGTATCAGATATTAAACTGATAAGAACAGATACTACACTTGATCTTAGCCAAAAGGCCGAGAAGCGATAACCAGAATTGGTTTGGGCCTCGAGTGGCACCCTGGCCTATGCCGGACACATCTTAGGGAGAGAGAGCGAGAGGGAGACAAACCCACGCCTACACAAGACATTTTGTCACCCAAGCCAACCCTTGAAAAGGCTGCTTTGCAGAGCCAAAACAAGAAGAATGGTGCGTTTTGCAGCCGCCGCCCACTGCAATGAATCTGAATAACTCCTCCTTTAGGGCGCAAGCAACTCCCCTCCCCCTTGCAGTCTTTCCAATTCACGATACAAAAAGACGGACAGGACAGGTTGCCTGACTTTCCGTCACTGCCACCCTTTGCCATCCTTACCCGTAGAAAGCCCTTTCATCATCCCCAAACCCTAATCTTTTCCCTTTCCTTCCCAGCCCCCAAACCCTGCCCTCTGTACCTTTCTCACCACCCGCTTCCCTTCTCCTGTCATCCCCCTACCACCCGGGAAAAAAAGAGATTGCCCCCTCCTTCCACTAGCCCACCCTCCCACCCAAAGAACAACTTCTTCTGCGCAGCTTGTTTTCTAGGCAGCAGCGCTATTGTGATGTCATCGGGGGGCATTGTGACAAGCCGCCAGTGTTCCGTCTCTTCATGTTGTGCACAGTTCAAACGGAAAATACATCAACAGGCAGACTACAGAAAAGCTTACTATCAAAGGTTAGAGGGGGGCTTTCTCAGAGGGCTTTTTACAGTTTTTCTATTCCCAATTAGCCGTTTAAGTGTACTTATTGAAAGTAGTAATTCTTTCATAGGCCGCCCTTTCTTAGTATTTGACGTTCCTTATATTGCGGTATGAGGCTTCGCAGTAGGTTGCAAACATTCATCACCCATGACTGTCCCCAATTGAGCTCAGAAGCTCAATGTCTATCATGACCTCTCTTTTAGAATGTCCAAGAGCAAGCAAACTATTCCTCCAGGAGAGGGCGCCAACAGACTACTAAAGAGATCATCATTACTCAAAGAAAACCCCAAAAACCAATGCATGATAGGAATAAACAGGTAACTTTCTTTGGAGTGGAAGCGGAGAGATCGCACCAGATGCCAATTCTAGATGTTATCACACCTGTGGTCACTGCAGCAGCAGGTGAATCCACTTTGTCCAAAAGGGATCTATTCCATTCAATTGCAAATGATCTAGATAAGACAGAGAACTGCAGCACGGGGACATAGCCGAGTTGGTCAGGTTGAGTGGTGATGAGTTTGCTATTTGGATGAATAAAGAAAGTCAAAAGTGTGAAAGATAAAAAACAAAAGGAGGAAGTGTGAAAAGTGAATGGGCCAAATTGAGGTGCATATGAAGACGTATGCTTTCTTCCAATTCATTAAATCGGGCTAATATGAATCAGGTGAATTGAGTTCTGCTTTTGGAAACTGGGTTAAGAAGGGGTGCACCGTTCCTGGAGGTACTGCAATACCAGGTCAATGCGTGGAGTGGACAGAGCAAGCTCTTTTTCCATCTCCCTGTTCTAAAAATCCATTTAATATATGGTCCCCAGATAGGGGACGTATCAGATATTAAACTGATAAGAACAGATTTTTGATTTAATGAAGCTTTCCAAAGCACCGCAAAAAATGCATGACCGAAGTCACACCAAAAACAGTGCAAAGGCTAGGATTCGTGTGGACCCCTCCGTGAGGAGAGGGTCCCCAAAAATCAACCCCGTCCCTCCGAGCCAGAAGGCCACAGCAAGGGTCAGGGATCTTCGGTGCTCCCCCAAGCCGAAGCCTGGTTGAGCCTTGTCGTTGCTCCCAGCGTCCACCCAGGCATCTTACCCAAGTGGAGTAGAGAGCTACTAGTTGTTGGTTTCGCAGCCGAAACTGCCCGGACCGTCAACCGGTGTTGGTTTCTCAGCCCAAGGCTAACCGGACCTCCAACCGGGTGTTGGTTTCTCAGCCGAAGCTGACCCGGACCTCCAACCGGGTGTTGGTTTCTCAGCCGAAGCTGACCCAGACCTCCAACCGGGTGTTGGTTTCTCAGCCGAAGCTGACCCGGACCTCCAACCGGGTGTTGGTTTCTCAGCCCAAAGCTGAACGGACCTCCGACCATGATTATAAAAATTTCCCTTCCTAGCCAGAAGGCCGGGATAGAGCAATATGCTCAGAAAGTATGAAAGGGCAAGGTACGGTGTGCTACAGAGCCCAAGGCTCGCCGGGGTCCCAAGCCAGCAAGCTCAGACTCACTCCAGGGTCGTCAGTCCTGGGGCACATTGCACCATAGCCCCCACACTTACTCAGTCTAATAGCCTCGATCCTGGTAGGGCCATGTTTTCCTCTAGATGAATATACTATACATCAAGAGTACTAGCAAGCGCAACCTTCCAGTGTGCATTGCATCTGCCGAGCCTCACAGATACTACACTTGATCTTAGCCAAAAGGCCGAGAAGCGATAACCAGAATTGGTTTGGGCCTCGAGTGGCACCCTGGCCTATGCCGGACACATCTTAGGGAGAGAGAGCGAGAGGGAGACAAACCCACGCCTACACAAGACATTTTGTCACCCAAGCCAACCCTTGAAAAGGCTGCTTTGCAGAGCCAAAACAAGAAGAATGGTGCGTTTTGCAGCCGCCGCCCACTGCAATGAATCTGAATAACTCCTCCTTTAGGGCGCAAGCAACTCCCCTCCCCCTTGCAGTCTTTCCAATTCACGATACAAAAAGACGGACAGGACAGGTTGCCTGACTTTCCGTCACTGCCACCCTTTGCCATCCTTACCCGTAGAAAGCCCTTTCATCATCCCCAAACCCTAATCTTTTCCCTTTCCTTCCCAGCCCCCAAACCCTGCCCTCTGTACCTTTCTCACCACCCGCTTCCCTTCTCCTGTCATCCCCCTACCACCCGGGAAAAAAAGAGATTGCCCCCTCCTTCCACTAGCCCACCCTCCCACCCAAAGAACAACTTCTTCTGCGCAGCTTGTTTTCTAGGCAGCAGCGCTATTGTGATGTCATCGGGGGGCATTGTGACAAGCCGCCAGTGTTCCGTCTCTTCATGTTGTGCACAGTTCAAACGGAAAATACATCAACAGGCAGACTACAGAAAAGCTTACTATCAAAGGTTAGAGGGGGGCTTTCTCAGAGGGCTTTTTACAGTTTTTCTATTCCCAATTAGCCGTTTAAGTGTACTTATTGAAAGTAGTAATTCTTTCATAGGCCGCCCTTTCTTAGTATTTGACGTTCCTTATATTGCGGTATGAGGCTTCGCAGTAGGTTGCAAACATTCATCACCCATGACTGTCCCCAATTGAGCTCAGAAGCTCAATGTCTATCATGACCTCTCTTTTAGAATGTCCAAGAGCAAGCAAACTATTCCTCCAGGAGAGGGCGCCAACAGACTACTAAAGAGATCATCATTACTCAAAGAAAACCCCAAAAACCAATGCATGATAGGAATAAACAGGTAACTTTCTTTGGAGTGGAAGCGGAGAGATCGCACCAGATGCCAATTCTAGATGTTATCACACCTGTGGTCACTGCAGCAGCAGGTGAATCCACTTTGTCCAAAAGGGATCTATTCCATTCAATTGCAAATGATCTAGATAAGACAGAGAACTGCAGCACGGGGACATAGCCGAGTTGGTCAGGTTGAGTGGTGATGAGTTTGCTATTTGGATGAATAAAGAAAGTCAAAAGTGTGAAAGATAAAAAACAAAAGGAGGAAGTGTGAAAAGTGAATGGGCCAAATTGAGGTGCATATGAAGACGTATGCTTTCTTCCAATTCATTAAATCGGGCTAATATGAATCAGGTGAATTGAGTTCTGCTTTTGGAAACTGGGTTAAGAAGGGGTGCACCGTTCCTGGAGGTACTGCAATACCAGGTCAATGCGTGGAGTGGACAGAGCAAGCTCTTTTTCCATCTCCCTGTTCTAAAAATCCATTTAATATATGGTCCCCAGATAGGGGACGTATCAGATATTAAACTGATAAGAACAGATTTTTGATTTAATGAAGCTTTCCAAAGCACCGCAAAAAATGCATGACCGAAGTCACACCAAAAACAGTGCAAAGGCTAGGATTCGTGTGGACCCCTCCGTGAGGAGAGGGTCCCCAAAAATCAACCCCGTCCCTCCGAGCCAGAAGGCCACAGCAAGGGTCAGGGATCTTCGGTGCTCCCCCAAGCCGAAGCCTGGTTGAGCCTTGTCGTTGCTCCCAGCGTCCACCCAGGCATCTTACCCAAGTGGAGTAGAGAGCTACTAGTTGTTGGTTTCGCAGCCGAAACTGCCCGGACCGTCAACCGGTGTTGGTTTCTCAGCCCAAGGCTAACCGGACCTCCAACCGGGTGTTGGTTTCTCAGCCGAAGCTGACCCGGACCTCCAACCGGGTGTTGGTTTCTCAGCCGAAGCTGACCCAGACCTCCAACCGGGTGTTGGTTTCTCAGCCGAAGCTGACCCGGACCTCCAACCGGGTGTTGGTTTCTCAGCCCAAAGCTGAACGGACCTCCGACCATGATTATAAAAATTTCCCTTCCTAGCCAGAAGGCCGGGATAGAGCAATATGCTCAGAAAGTATGAAAGGGCAAGGTACGGTGTGCTACAGAGCCCAAGGCTCGCCGGGGTCCCAAGCCAGCAAGCTCAGACTCACTCCAGGGTCGTCAGTCCTGGGGCACATTGCACCATAGCCCCCACACTTACTCAGTCTAATAGCCTCGATCCTGGTAGGGCCATGTTTTCCTCTAGATGAATATACTATACATCAAGAGTACTAGCAAGCGCAACCTTCCAGTGTGCATTGCATCTGCCGAGCCTCACAGATACTACACTTGATCTTAGCCAAAAGGCCGAGAAGCGATAAAGAACAGATACTACACTTGATCTTAGCCAAAAGGCCGAGAAGCGATAACCAGAATTGGTTTGGGCCTCGAGTGGCACCCTGGCCTATGCCGGACACATCTTAGGGAGAGAGAGCGAGAGGGAGACAAACCCACGCCTACACAAGACATTTTGTCACCCAAGCCAACCCTTGAAAAGGCTGCTTTGCAGAGCCAAAACAAGAAGAATGGTGCGTTTTGCAGCCGCCGCCCACTGCAATGAATCTGAATAACTCCTCCTTTAGGGCGCAAGCAACTCCCCTCCCCCTTGCAGTCTTTCCAATTCACGATACAAAAAGACGGACAGGACAGGTTGCCTGACTTTCCGTCACTGCCACCCTTTGCCATCCTTACCCGTAGAAAGCCCTTTCATCATCCCCAAACCCTAATCTTTTCCCTTTCCTTCCCAGCCCCCAAACCCTGCCCTCTGTACCTTTCTCACCACCCGCTTCCCTTCTCCTGTCATCCCCCTACCACCCGGGAAAAAAAGAGATTGCCCCCTCCTTCCACTAGCCCACCCTCCCACCCAAAGAACAACTTCTTCTGCGCAGCTTGTTTTCTAGGCAGCAGCGCTATTGTGATGTCATCGGGGGGCATTGTGACAAGCCGCCAGTGTTCCGTCTCTTCATGTTGTGCACAGTTCAAACGGAAAATACATCAACAGGCAGACTACAGAAAAGCTTACTATCAAAGGTTAGAGGGGGGCTTTCTCAGAGGGCTTTTTACAGTTTTTCTATTCCCAATTAGCCGTTTAAGTGTACTTATTGAAAGTAGTAATTCTTTCATAGGCCGCCCTTTCTTAGTATTTGACGTTCCTTATATTGCGGTATGAGGCTTCGCAGTAGGTTGCAAACATTCATCACCCATGACTGTCCCCAATTGAGCTCAGAAGCTCAATGTCTATCATGACCTCTCTTTTAGAATGTCCAAGAGCAAGCAAACTATTCCTCCAGGAGAGGGCGCCAACAGACTACTAAAGAGATCATCATTACTCAAAGAAAACCCCAAAAACCAATGCATGATAGGAATAAACAGGTAACTTTCTTTGGAGTGGAAGCGGAGAGATCGCACCAGATGCCAATTCTAGATGTTATCACACCTGTGGTCACTGCAGCAGCAGGTGAATCCACTTTGTCCAAAAGGGATCTATTCCATTCAATTGCAAATGATCTAGATAAGACAGAGAACTGCAGCACGGGGACATAGCCGAGTTGGTCAGGTTGAGTGGTGATGAGTTTGCTATTTGGATGAATAAAGAAAGTCAAAAGTGTGAAAGATAAAAAACAAAAGGAGGAAGTGTGAAAAGTGAATGGGCCAAATTGAGGTGCATATGAAGACGTATGCTTTCTTCCAATTCATTAAATCGGGCTAATATGAATCAGGTGAATTGAGTTCTGCTTTTGGAAACTGGGTTAAGAAGGGGTGCACCGTTCCTGGAGGTACTGCAATACCAGGTCAATGCGTGGAGTGGACAGAGCAAGCTCTTTTTCCATCTCCCTGTTCTAAAAATCCATTTAATATATGGTCCCCAGATAGGGGACGTATCAGATATTAAACTGATAAGAACAGATTTTTGATTTAATGAAGCTTTCCAAAGCACCGCAAAAAATGCATGACCGAAGTCACACCAAAAACAGTGCAAAGGCTAGGATTCGTGTGGACCCCTCCGTGAGGAGAGGGTCCCCAAAAATCAACCCCGTCCCTCCGAGCCAGAAGGCCACAGCAAGGGTCAGGGATCTTCGGTGCTCCCCCAAGCCGAAGCCTGGTTGAGCCTTGTCGTTGCTCCCAGCGTCCACCCAGGCATCTTACCCAAGTGGAGTAGAGAGCTACTAGTTGTTGGTTTCGCAGCCGAAACTGCCCGGACCGTCAACCGGTGTTGGTTTCTCAGCCCAAGGCTAACCGGACCTCCAACCGGGTGTTGGTTTCTCAGCCGAAGCTGACCCGGACCTCCAACCGGGTGTTGGTTTCTCAGCCGAAGCTGACCCAGACCTCCAACCGGGTGTTGGTTTCTCAGCCGAAGCTGACCCGGACCTCCAACCGGGTGTTGGTTTCTCAGCCCAAAGCTGAACGGACCTCCGACCATGATTATAAAAATTTTCCTTCCTAGCCAGAAGGCCGGGATAGAGCAATATGCTCAGAAAGTATGAAAGGGCAAGGTACGGTGTGCTACAGAGCCCAAGGCTCGCCGGGGTCCCAAGCCAGCAAGCTCAGACTCACTCCAGGGTCGTCAGTCCTGGGGCACATTGCACCATAGCCCCCACACTTACTCAGTCTAATAGCCTCGATCCTGGTAGGGCCATGTTTTCCTCTAGATGAATATACTATACATTAAGAGTACTAGCAAGCGCAACCTTCCAGTGTGCATTGCATCTGCCGAGCCTCACAGATACTACACTTGATCTTAGCCAAAAGGCCGAGAAGCGATAACCAGAATTGGTTTGGGCCTCGAGTGGCACCCTGGCCTATGCCGGACACATCTTAGGGAGAGAGAGCGAGAGGGAGACAAACCCACGCCTACACAAGACATTTTGTCACCCAAGCCAACCCTTGAAAAGGCTGCTTTGCAGAGCCAAAACAAGAAGAATGGTGCGTTTTGCAGCCGCCGCCCACTGCAATGAATCTGAATAACTCCTCCTTTAGGGCGCAAGCAACTCCCCTCCCCCTTGCAGTCTTTCCAATTCACGATACAAAAAGACGGACAGGACAGGTTGCCTGACTTTCCGTCACTGCCACCCTTTGCCATCCTTACCCGTAGAAAGCCCTTTCATCATCCCCAAACCCTAATCTTTTCCCTTTCCTTCCCAGCCCCCAAACCCTGCCCTCTGTACCTTTCTCACCACCCGCTTCCCTTCTCCTGTCATCCCCCTACCACCCGGGAAAAAAAGAGATTGCCCCCTCCTTCCACTAGCCCACCCTCCCACCCAAAGAACAACTTCTTCTGCGCAGCTTGTTTTCTAGGCAGCAGCGCTATTGTGATGTCATCGGGGGGCATTGTGACAAGCCGCCAGTGTTCCGTCTCTTCATGTTGTGCACAGTTCAAACGGAAAATACATCAACAGGCAGACTACAGAAAAGCTTACTATCAAAGGTTAGAGGGGGGCTTTCTCAGAGGGCTTTTTACAGTTTTTCTATTCCCAATTAGCCGTTTAAGTGTACTTATTGAAAGTAGTAATTCTTTCATAGGCCGCCCTTTCTTAGTATTTGACGTTCCTTATATTGCGGTATGAGGCTTCGCAGTAGGTTGCAAACATTCATCACCCATGACTGTCCCCAATTGAGCTCAGAAGCTCAATGTCTATCATGACCTCTCTTTTAGAATGTCCAAGAGCAAGCAAACTATTCCTCCAGGAGAG